>NC_087177.1:2127500-2142500 GCF_035594125.1 Scylla paramamosain
AGTAGTAGTAGTAGTTTTAGTAGTAGTGTTATCCAGGTTCTACAGTACATTCTAGAAAACACTGCACTGCCATTATACCATTTAGGAAAAACTGTGAACCTATCCGCACGTTTCACAGTCACCATCACCTCCGCCCAGCCCTCGCCTGCCTCCGCCGCCGCCGCCGCCGCCTCAAATTTCAATCAACCCACGCGGCGTAATTAGGTTCACGAACAAACCACGCCAAAGGGTCAAGTATTTTACGTCTTTTTGTCTCTATAAAGGATCTAGAAATAATATCCTTAGTGTGCAGCGACACTTCCATTTCCAAAACTGGTCATTTCATTTTTGCGCAGACCACGTAGCGTTTGCTTGTAATTGTAAAATTGTGGAGGCCACTTTTATACAATAGCTCGAGTTGGAATATTTCATTCGAATGCAGAATTTCTCAAGTCAAACATTGTCCTATAGCTCAGTGTTCACGGTACTTGCATAGGAGGGAATGAAATAATTATACGTCCTATTTTTAATGTTTTGATATTCGAGTGTCTATCCCTTTTCTCCCCCCTCACACCACGCACTGCATAGGAACTGATGACAAAACACACTTTTCACTTCACACTAAGAAAATTTAATAGCAAACTCAAGATCACCTGAAAGCTAAAAACGTGAAAGGTAAAAAAAAAAAAAAAAATACAAGTGCACAGAATGGATTTGTGAATCTTCGCACATTCTCTGTAGGAGGTGATGATCAGCAGCCTTTCCACTCTCTTTTCAGGAAATTGAAAAAATAAGTAAATAAATGATTTGATAATTACCCATTAACTAAATGTAAAAATCTTGAAAAAAACGCTCGTGAATACGCGTACCTGCAGTCACCAGGTGTGCTGACAGTGGCAGGTAACAGACATTGCCCCTTCAGGTAACAAATCTCCGCCATAACGATTTCCCCTCAGCTGAAGCATTGCTGATAGAATATAAGTGCCTGAAACGATGCTTTATAATTCAAAAGAACACACACACACATACACACACATACACATTGTAGGCCAAAGTGCAATGGGCAAGATGGCAGGAGGTGATTTTAAAGCCTTGCAGTGTATAAAGGGGAGAGGTCTGGTAGAGACTCGGAGGCCCTGCACACCACGAGGAGAGAGAGAGAGAGAGAGAGAGAGAGAGAGAGAGAGAGAGAGAGAGACTAACCAACTGACTGTCTGACCAATAAACAGAGACAGACAGACAGAAAGACAGACATAGACAGACAGACAGATAGATATAACATAATAACCTTTCTTTTTCTTGACCAATGCGGTTTTCTTCATCCACAGATCCTCAAAGAACAGACTGTGCTTTTCTTTCAGACTCGATCCAGCTAACTTCCTCTTTTCTGCTAAGTCTTTCCGACACTTTACATTTTGCCTTGTGGGCACAAAAAATAACCCTTTGATCTCGACGGGAGTCTCATTAAAGTGTACTGCAGCTATAGGTTGTTACGGTAAAACCACCACAATATCCTTCTCAAGGCCTTTTACAAACTCCTAACACATGACTTGTGACGGTTTCACTGATTTCTCTTATTTGCATGTATCATATTTTTTTTCTTTCTTGTTTGCCTTTGAGTTTTCTCTTGGTGTGCCTCAGAAAGTTAAATGAACGTTGTAATCTGATTTTTTTTTTTTTCCCTACGGGCATTTTCTTTATTCACCATAGACTGTGAAGTGTATGTTATAACATTACTTGCCATTTATTTATTGGCACACTTTCTTAGCGTCCATTTAAAGAAAAAATAAAACATATTAAAGTCTTCTTTTTCTTTTATTTCCTCACAAACATTCTCCTTCCACATAAACGTTACCAAAGCCGTCACCATCTACAGAAGCCACAATGTGATTTGTACATTTTCCTCACAAGGGATAGAATATGTTACACTGGCTGTAAGAATACGAGTATATATTATAATCTTACAGCACCATTCACGTTTTCTTTCGGAGAGAGAGAGAGAGAGAGAGAGAGAGAGAGAGAGAGAGAGAGAGAGAGAGAGAGAGAATATTTCACCTCCGTTTTCTTTTTGTTGATGAAGCCACACTAAAGCTTCGAAACATGCAGCGATCAGAAAGAAGCCTGCTGTGATCTGGAGGCACTTCATTTTTCAACCCTTCTCCCTTGCCCCTCTCCTTCACGCCTTTTTAAGTACGTTCCTCACCATTGATTCCTTTCCTGCTGTTGCTGCTGCTTATCGATCCCAGATTCTTCTATTTTCTTTTCTCTCCAGCCACTCCACTGAAATATCTCTACCACCTGAACGGATTGCAATAGATCTTATCTCCGCGCCACTGAATTTTTGTCCTCCGCTCTCCCCTTCATTTTTATTTTTTTTTTTTTCTTTCTCCCTCCGTGAGTAGTTATTTCCGCGCGAGAGAATAGTCGGACAGGCAGCAGGGTGGAAGCGAGGCAAGCGATGTGTGTGTGTGTGTGTGTGTGTGTAGTTGGCTGGGCTGGCAAAGTAACAGGTGTGGTTGTCATAGTAGTAGAGTAACAGGTGTGGGTTTGTGTAATAGAAGTGAGAGTAACAGGTGTGGGCTTGTGGCAGTGTAGAGTAACAGGTGAGGGCAGTGAGGTGATGGTATTTTTATAAGACTTAATAATTCTTTAAATTTCAAAAAAATATTAAATAAATCCATTAACCACACATGGTACATCCAATTTGTGGTATTCTGACAACCAAGTCTCTCGTTTGACTTGAAGAGATATCAATATCTTGGAGGTCTTCGTTTCTCAAGCCATACCATACTCTCTAGATAGACGCGATGAATCATCCTTGCTGGACACGTCTCTCGGAGGAATTCGTCACTGACAGCATGAAAAGTCGCCCTTGTTTTTGGAAGCACGAAGATGTCACGTGCCTCAAGAAAGGTTCCTGCCTCCCGACTACCCAACCAAGAACAATCCATGCACGTTTTTCATCCAGTTCGCCTCGTCTGTAGTTGACAAGACATAATTAAGAGGCGATCAGTGACTGTTTTCCACTGTGAAGGAGCCATGTTTGTTTACACTTGACGGAAAGTGCAGATGAACGGTTGCTGTGTGTGTGACGAGGCATGGTCGAGAGATTGTTGATTTTCAGTCGAGGAAAAAGAAGAGAGAGAGAGAGAGAGAGAGAGAGAGAGAGAGAGAGAGAGAGAGAGAGAGAGAGAGAGAGAGAGAGAGAGAGAGAGAGAGAGAGAGGCGAACAAGAATTTAGTGTGATGGTTCCATAGCCTTCTACTAGTTAAGTCCCATCATCCCCAGCCTGCCACTTTCCACAGCTAATGTGATGATTCCACGCTCTGCCTGATGATGCTCCGTTACTCTCTACATCACTCATTTCAACAAGTCACGCAGTTAAACGCACGCGTCACAAGTTTGCCGTGAAAGTTCACGCGACAACAGCAAGCTTGCTAATGCTTTTGACAAATTAGCTCGAGATGTGTACCTTAGCCCAGCCGATATTGCATGAACTTCCCTGAGTTATTTACTAGTAGTGGTGGCAGTAATAGTAGTAGTAGTAGTAGTAGTAGTAGTAGTAGTAGTAGTAGTAGTAGTAGTATACAGTAGTAGCAGTAGTGATACTACAGTACTACTACTACTATTACTACTATTGTTACTATTACTACTACTATTATTACTTTTACTATTACTGCTAATATTATCACTGCTGCTACTACTATTTTATTTGTTATCATTATTATTATTATTATTATTATTATTATCATTATTATTATTATCATTATTATATTTAATAAAGTTGTAAACACCTACTATTGGTATTATAGCATAAGTACTAACAGCAGCCTCAATAGTGATGGTGGTGGTGGTGGTGGTAGCTATGCTAATGATTGTCGCGAGAGTTTGTGGTGGTGGTGAAGGTGGTGGTGGTCACGGTGGTGATGGTGGTTGTGGTTATAGAGCGCTGGAAGATGTTGCTTTGTGCACAACTCAGATTCTCACGATATTCAAAGCTAGTATCACTACAACGTTAAAAATAAATAAGTAAAAAGTAAAATACCACGAAAAAAATATATATACTAGAATTGACGAGGATCATCAGTAAAAGTCTCCTGCATTCTGTCAACATACTATATAATTAACATCCCAAATTAATCATATTGTTTGTGTTTTACGACACGTTTTTTGTCACAATGGATCATTTGATATCTTCATTGTCAAAAATTTCCCCACAGCGTCACGCCACTCCCTTCACAAACGTCTGGCCGGCGAGCGATACTCACCACCACAGGCTGCCGCGTCTCCCTCAGGCCTGCGCTTCATTTTTCTCCTGGGACATTGAATGAAAGAGTTGTCCTCACGTGATCCCGGCAACGCCTTTACGAGTCTTCGACATACCAAGCACTCCAAGGGCACTCCATCATCCTGACCCTGACTGGCTGGGTCGACGAGCGTGTTGACACCCGGGACACTGACACTCAAATGCAGTGTCATTAAACTTTCTTTTTACATGTGTGTAGTACACCCACGTCTGTCCTCCGGCCTGCTGCACCACTGGACGAAGCTTTGTAGTCGTCGCTACTTCAGCCACTCACGCCAGGCCGCGTCTCACTACACAAGCAGTACAAACACAGCCGCGGCAGAACTTTAATCATAGTTTCATCTCGCTCACTGTTTCAGAAAAGTTATTTTAATTTTATTTTTGCCAAACGTCAGTGACTGGATTACAGCGAGGATGCCACTGACAGCTGACGCTCAGCATCCATTGCCTCTGTTTGTTCTGAAAAGTTTTGAGTCTCCTCAGTGTGCCCCGTTCAGCCTCGACAGGGAGCGTCTGCCCGCCATCCACTCACCCGCGCCACCACCAGCTCCACTGGCCCTGCTGCACACTCTGGCCGACGTCCTCCCTCACACTACAGCCCTGTGGGCCCCGCGGTGCGCACGCCGCCCCTCCTACCACCAGCTTCCCCATCGAATGCATGAGGAGTGAAGCACGGCGCGGACAATTGGCCTGATAGACACGTCCCTCCTTAATAATCCACTGATAAAAATCATAAAAAGACAGTCAACAAACTAAAAAAAAAAAAAGCAAAGATCAGTTTCTCAAACGAGTTTTCAAAATACCCCATCTTCTTAATTCTAGATATCAGCGATGCCGCGAATTCCAGATTTATTACGAGAGGCAAGAAAGAAAGAAGAGAGTAACCGTGCCGTGATGAAAACATTCTCCGGGAGAGTTTTCAGCGTTCACTTTAAATCATAGGATGAGGTGACGCCAGGGCAACGCGGCGGGGCGACTCGGCGAGGCCATGATGGCTCCCCGGGGAACCATTTGTAGTTAATCCGTTATGGTGGTGGTGGTGGTGGTGCGTGCGTGCGCGTGAGAGAGAGAGAGAGAGAGAGAGAGAGAGAGAGAGAGAGAGAGAGAGAGAGAGAGAGAGAGAGAGAGAGAGAGAGATAATCAGCGATATAAAAAAAGGAAGACAACCAAAGCAGCGCCGCGAGTGAGGACTTGAATAATTAATGAGCGAGCACAAAGCAAGGAGGGTCGTGAGGTTGCGTCCCGAGAAGGAAAGAAAGTAATATCATTTCATCAAAAGGAGCAATATAATGATGATCAAGCATTGCAATAAAGGAAGACCGATATAGGATTATACTAATACAAGGGCACCGTGATACACTCTGATGCACTAGTAATAAAACAAGGCAAAGGAAGTGAATACGAGGGCGATACTGAGCCCAAGAGTAGTACGTTAAACAAATAAGTAAAACATTATCTGAATAGAGAAAAATAAATAAAAGATAAAGGAAAACCTACGATACTCATCTCAGCTTGGATATAAAAATAACCTGCAAATTAAGAGAGAGAGAGAGAGAGAGAGAGAGAGAGAGAGAGAGAGAGAGAGAGAGAGAGAGAGAGAGAGAGAGAGAGAGAGATGAATAAAACATAACGTAGTATTAATATAGCAGAGATTTGGTGAATTCATGAGCAGAGGGATATGAGGAAACGGAAAAAAGTTATAAAACCACGAGGGAAAATCAAGGAAATACTCGATAGGATACTGATAAGAATATAAACAACAAAATACGACTAACCAGTAACCAGAGTGATGTAGTGAAGATATAAAGACACACACGACCATAACAAATAGACGAACATAAATACGTCGTACAGAACGACACGGATTCTGGAAGTGGTGTGGAGGAGTGAAGGTTCTCTCTCTCTCTCTCTCTCTCTCTCTCTCTCTCTCTCTCTCTCTCTCTCTCTCTCTCTCTCTCTCTCTCACAGTGGGATGAAATATGACACCCATGTTTCTCTCTGTAAGAGCATATTCCCTCCCTTTCATGTTCAGTGTCCAATGTATTAGGAGGCAGAGCGCTGATAGCCACCAAAGTGCCACAGGACTGGACTCTTGAATGGTACAAGGAGAAAGAGACCCTGATGTATGAAAGGTGGTATGGTGGAAGCCTGGGTGGTGTATCTTCTCTTCCGATCGAGGGCATAGTGTATGGATGTGAATGCCAGGAATTACCGATGGTCTGAGTCCCGTAGCTAAGTGTCCTAGATGTGTGACATGGAAAAGGACGAGACAGTGGAGCATGTGGTGCTGGAGTGTGAGATGTATGAGAGAGACAGGATAGAAATGACGCAAGTGATTCTGACAAAGTTAGGGCATGATAGGAATAAAAGAATGGAGAAAACAGGAAGGGAATGGATGGTTCTGCTCCTGGGACTGTGTGGAGGGACGAATGAGAGATGATTGAGGCAGTGAAGGAGTTCCTGAAGAGAATGTGGCGTGCCAGATGTAGGGACAGTTAGTATGAAGGATACTGTTCGTTTCCTGCTTGTTTTGTAAGTTTTTTCTTGCTACAGGAGTTGTGTTCCAAAGATCTGGCTCAGGAGCGATCCCGAGTCACCTGCAACACAAGATCAAGATGAAGGTCTTCTATGGCATCAAGATCAAGATCATGATCAAGTAACACGAGGTCGGAATAAGAGCGCAGCAAGTGGAAGAGGTCTTGTGTCACCACCGTCTGCAATGGCCCCATAAAATCTCCAACAAGAATCTTGGGTTAGAAGATAGCCACTATCTCAAACTTCCTTTGTGACGAAGGAAGAAGAGATAGAACGTCACCATATTCAGAAGGAGGCGTCGGTTTGCAGACATTACTACCACATCAGCAAGGAAGGGAAACCTAAGACGAGCTGCAATGGAGTACATGAATCCCCAGGAGCCTGTGTTGGGCGTGATGTAAGTAATCCTGAGGTGTCATGAAGGGCGTGGTGGGAATGCCAAGACAGGACTGGCACACGTGAGTTTAGTTTATTGACGTAAAGTGGAGGATGACGTATGTTATAGTCTTTTTTTATCCTGCACCGTTGTAGGGAGTTGTGACAAGGCAGGAAGTTTCACAGTGATGAGCACCAGGGCACCCTAATTTGACCCTAATTTGTGAAACCTATCTCTCAGTTCTGCTGTTGTGAATTAGTCACATCATTAGATAACCTACCCCATAGAGGCAATTTTAGCCTCAAGCTACTCAGAATGGACACATGGATCAGAGGGGAGGCTACTGTGTGGTTGACTGGGCATCTAAATCAAGTGGGCAGTTGATCTCCACCCAGGAGAAATTGTTTATTTGGCTAGTGGCCTGCTATTGTTTTAACAGTATCATCTGGATTTAGGCCAAAAATCATCAGGTAACCCTAATGTTCATCTGTGTTATGTATAAGAATCCAAAACCCAGAAGGCATCCAGGTTTTCCAGCATCCAAAATGATCTCCTATTTAAGGTTGTGTGTATGTGTGTTCAAAACAGAAATGTGTGTTAGTCACCATCATCATTTTCGTTTAACGTCCGCATTTTCCCATTAGGGTGGTTTTGGACACATGATGACTGCTTTCCACAACTGGCGATCTTGTGCCATGTGTTCTTCAATTCCCAACAAATTCATATCCTCCGTCACACACTTCCTCCACTTTTTCTTTGGCCTTCCCACCAGCTGTGTGTGTTACTCCATAAAGAAATTACATACGTATATTCATATAATATTCATACATTTGTTTCAGTCTGTGTTGTGATTGTGGAGCTCAAATACAACCTAACCCAACCAATCGTTGCATTGCCTGCGTGCGGGCGCGGAATGACATCTCTGAAGGAATTCTAAAACAGCACACACTATATTTCTGCCGAGGATGTGAAAGATACTTGGATCCACCAGCTACTTGGGTACCAGCAGCCTTAGAGTCTAAAGACCTTTTGAAACTCTGTCTCAAGAAAATGAAAGGATTAAATAAGGTGCGACTGGTTGATGCAGGGTTTGTCTGGACTGAGCCTCATTCAAAGCGTATCAAGGTGAGTTACCATAATATTGAGAGGTGGATATACAGTGTCTAGTGCATTCTTTGCACAAGAATATCTTGCATGATTTTCATAATATCCTTGCCATGTTTTCGTCATAAACTTAGGTGTTTCCAAGTTTTAATAAATTCCTTTTTTCTATTTTCTCAAACCTTTTTCTCATTTTCAGTAAATTTCTGATGGCTATACAGTATCATCTGCTCACTGTGATCTTGAATTTCGTGAGAAAAAAATTTGCCATTTCAGTATTGTTCAGTCACAAGTACCATTAATTAATTATATATATATATATATATATATATATATATATATATATATATATATATATATATATATATATATATATATATGAAGGAGGCAGTAGACCACCTCCTACAACAATAATTACTCCCACTGAGGTTTCAAGCACCAGATCAGGGGGTGCTGTGAACTCGTCAGTAACCTCAGTGTGACCTCACTGAACATTCCCCTTTGTGTCTCACAACACACGGGGGCAATCACAGCCTGCCCTCTAAAGACACGTCTCTTCCTTCACACAGAATTATATGCATCTAATTACGCACACATCCTTCACTCAAAATTCTAAATTGAATATGGTGACACCTATACCACCCTTGGAGTCATCATCTGGGAAGAGGACCAAAAGTGTCCCCAGGTTGGACTGCTCCCTCCACCCTCAACTCTTTCTTCATTAATTTCTGCAATATTCACAGCCTTAAAAAACAAGTTAGAGAAGGCATGAAGACTTGCAAAAAACAATGATACCTAATTTGAGTAAGTGGAAGAAAATTAGATCATATATTCTATGGAAAACAAGAGAAAGAATATTCAAACCATGAATTAACAAAGTAATTGAGACATGGAGTGAACTAGAGATGGTAGTACAAAGAACATCCATGACTAGGCTGAACAACTGTAGATTTGTATATGTTGAGACAGAATAGTATAAGCTTGTCTTCAGTCATATTACATACAACATTTGTAGTAGATACACACTCATGATGCTTATCTTTATTTACCTACTTCATTTATATTCCCTTTCTTCCTAATTTGCTGTAGGTACTTTAAAAAAAGATGTCAACAAATCCTTTTACCCCTTGTAGGTGAAGCTTGTGGTGCAAAAGGAGATTCAAGCTGGAGCCGTCCTGCAGCAGGATTTCATTGTGGAGTATATAATAGTGGGGCAAATGTGTGATGACTGCCATCGAGTGGAGGCCAAGGATTATTGGCGGGCTGTAGTGCAGGTGGGTGCCTCAATGATATCTCTGAAGATGACATTAACTGTCCATCTTCCATTGTTATGTTAGCAATGACAGCAGGACTGAGGGTGTCTTAATCAAAATCATTGCACATTTCTCAAAGTGCCGTTCTCTGGTATAGATAGATGTGTTGTACTTTTCCATTGGTTTTCCTTGCTCACAGTAGTACCAGTAGAGTATAGCATATCACACTCATATTGTAATTGTAAACCTTTCTAGGTGCGACAGAAGGCTGACCACAAGCGGACTTTCTATTACTTGGAGCAACTGATCATGAAGCACAATGCCCATGGGAAGGCATTGGGCATCAAACCTTTGCATGGTGAGCATTGCAGGGTTGGATTGTAGCACTGACAAGGGATATACAGATGATTCTTTACTGGGTATATAATGACATCTCTTGCAGATTATTATTATTACTTTACCAAACTTTGTAAATTATACATTTCAGTAAATCATGATTTTCTATCAGTGAAATTTAAACCAGCATACTCATGAAATTAACATTTTTTTCATAAGTCCTTTTTTTCTTGACTGAGACACATTTGCATGATCCTACTGACAGTAGATGTCTTTATCTTGTATGTTCCTGTTGTTTCTGTCTGTAATTTGGATGAAAGAATCATATAGATACTGATAAAGGCAACAGTTCCTTGAACTTTCTTCTTAAATGTAATTTGTCCATAGTTTTATATTTTAAAAAATATCCAGAGATTCTGATATGGTATGTATAATTTCAACTTACAGAAGGACTTGATTTCTACTTTTCCAATGAGCAAGGTGCTCGTCATCTGGTGGACTTCTTCAATTCAGTTGTTCCGTGCCGCTGGACTCACTCCAAGAAGCTCATCTCCCATGACATCCACTCAAACAGCTACAACTACAAATTCACTTTTAGGTAAATAGATGGCAGTCTTCTATATTGTGGTATCTCAAGTTTTTGATGACCTCAGTTATAATATTTTTGTATTTTACTTTACAGTGTTGACATCGTGCCAATATGCAAAGACAGTGTTGTTTGTCTACCCAAGAATCTAGCTCACCAGCTTGGAGGGATTGGCCAGATTTGTGTTGTACAGCGCATAACAAACCACATCAGCGTAATTGATCCTTCTACTGCCCAGTGTAAGCTGCTTGTAATTTTTTTTTTATGCTGAATTTAAATGAGTGAATATCTAAATAACAAAAGCAAAACGTGAAATAAATATATAGATGAAATTAGATATATAATTGGCAGTTTTTTTTTTTTTTTTTTTTTTTTTTTTTTTTTTTTTTTTTTTTTTTTTTACATGAAAGTAGCACAGGAGAAAAGAGCAGAATTATTTGCAACACTCATGTGCACTGTTTCTCCTTTCATTTTCAGTGTATGTCCCTTATTTTTCAAAGAGTACATTTGTTTTGGTAAAGATGAAACACAGTTACCAATGTTTATGACCTTGTAATCATAATTTATACAGAAAGATAATAGAAATTTACTTTTGAAGACTTTCAAAACTAGTGGTCCATCATTGCTGCTGCTTCCCAAAGCTAGATGCTCTGTAGCCAATTCTGCAACTCATTTCTCCGGTAATTATAGCAATTTATGATTATCATGAAAGCCAATTAGGTCCTCAGAGTTAATAGATGGGAGAGGCAATGGTATCAGTGTCACCAGGTATTACACAGCCTTCATGTTGTTTTGTTTACAGAATGAGCAGCAGGTGGTGGTGAGTCACTGCTGCTGCAGCCTGCCTCAATAGTTCCACATAAATTGACCTTTTCTATTCACCATTTCCATAGAATTAGATAAAAAAAAGTTAACAGCGTTTTGCAGTCCAAGGCAGTGATATTGTGGCAGGTGCCCACAATGGTGCAGTACTATATCATTATGAAGCCATTCACTGTGCATTCAAATGCATCAGCTAATTCAAAAAAATATTTATACAGTGATGCAATGAAACTAGTTTCTTGTCACTGCTGTCAATAACTGGTGCAAAACACAGACATAGGTGTGGTACAAATATTTGATTTTCAGAATTTTTAATAAAGATTACAGACCTGTACACTACATTAAATACTGTTTTAATTATTGTGAATTATTCACAGTTGCAGAAATAAGCAGTAGTGTTTACTGGCGATCACCCTTCAACTCCCTTTGCAGTGCAAGAAGCCTGACAGAGTTTGTTGTGATGGATGTGAATGATGCAGACATCAGACATTTCACTGGTCAAGGACAAATCTCACACAAGGTACTTATTTTTTCACATTTATTGCATGTGGTAGGCATATTAGTATGTGCAAAAGTTCTCTTCTTCCTATGCACATACTATAGATAAAATTGATTGCATTGCTTGAACTACATTTACACTATACACCTGAATACCACCAAAATTTTAATGTAGGTGTTTACCTTGTGAAACATAAGTAAACAATTAGAGTAAATAGTAGTTTACTGCATTTCCATTTGTAGTAGGCTAGTCCACAAGACTATCCCTTTCCACCAGGGGGTAATGAAACTAAAGCCTGGTTGCCATGGCCAGTGTTTCCTCTTATTCTTGGCAATTCCTCTTAACTCAGCACACTGTAGGCACCTTTTTCAGCAACAAGTTCCATGCTCTCATACTACAACCCAAATGGGGATCTTCCCTCATGTTCCTGGAAACTCTTAGGCTCATATAGTTAAATTGTATAAAAAAAAATGTTTGGGCAGTTATTGTGAGGAGGTGGCAATGCAAAGAAGCTTAAGAGATAAAGACTTCACCAAACACAGGCTTTGGATCAAATTGTTCTGTGATGTGGCCCAGAAACTGAAGACTCCATATTCTACAATGGCCAGTTTGACTGAAGGAAAGGCTACTTTTATAATGATTCTCTAATGTACCTAGATCACGAAAAGAGGCATGTAGGTACCTGTGCAGTCAATTCTGTTTAATAATAAATCAGTACCAGTAGACATGTGCAGCCTTCTTGATAGCCAGCTCTTGCAGAATCCTTCATCCTGCTCCCTTGTCAAGCTCAGCAACCAAAAAGTCCACCCACTCTTGCTGATTGAGGCCTTGCATTCTTTCTTCCCATTTCTTGAAAGGATGTACATAGCTTGCCTTGATGGTGTGCTTGTAAACATTGGCTAGCGCAGGACTTGGCTTGGGAACAAAGTCTGGTGATCATGTGAACTTCCGCTTGGTGGTGAAATAGGAGATGCTGGAATATCAGGGAAACATTTCATGTGTAAACCTGACTTTTGTGTCCGAATGATGTGTGCATAAGTGTGTGATGTCTTTTCTGGCACAAACTATGTGGGATTGCTGGACTGATATTTAGATCATCATCATCATCATTATTATTATTATTATTATTATTATTATTATTATTATTATTATTATTATACAGTAAGTCACATCATTGTATGCTATTTTACTTTAAAAGCTGTTAACAAATTAAATTTTATGTTTTTATCTTCACTGTGAACAGCACCAGGTGGCTGAGGTGTGGGTGCAACGGAGCAGTGAACTAGGTACAAACACAATGATCTTCTGCAGAACTCATTTGGGTCATCTCCTCGCACCTGGAGACACTGTTATGGGGTACGTAAATAGACAGTTCTCTGACAGTGAGTAACTATGTCTGTTACTGGCGATTAGCAGTCACTAATTAAATAACTTTCTTTTGGCACATCAACACTTTGATGATTACCTCATTAACTTCTTTCAGTTTTGACCTGCGTATGTCAAATATCAATGACACAAACATTGACAAGATGAATGAAGACACATTGCCTGATGTAGTACTAGTGAAGAAAGTATATGCTGACAAGGCAACACGCAGTGCTCGCCGCCGCTGGAAGCTGAAGCATCTGGCCCTTAATGATGATACTGGAAGCCAGAACAGGCAAGTGTATTTGTGGTCAAAAGAATCTCTTCATCTTCTGCAGAATGAATTCAGAATCAGTGTTGTTACCTATAAACTGCTGTATTTGGAATTTTGTTTTGTCAGTTTTCTTGTATTGAGCTTATTTGCTGGTTCTCAGAATGACAAGAAGATGCCAACTGTATCTTCTCACTGTATTGTTGTAACATGTCACACAGTATGGGATCTGTCAAGCTGGTTATTCCCTTCCCCCCCCTCCTCCCCCTGCTCTCTCTCTCTCTCTCTCTCTCTCTCTCTCTCTCTCTCTCTCTCTCTCTCTCTCTCTCTCTCTCTCTCTCTCTCTCTCTCTCTCTCTCTCTCTCTCTCTCTCTCTCTCTCTCTCTCTCTCTCTCTCTCTCTGTGATAGTAAGAACAATCCTGAAAATTGTCAAATAGAATGAGACTGATAAAGAATGAAGATGGAATAATAAAAGTAAAAAGGACCAAGCAAAATGACATTGAATGAAGGGAAGAGAGAGTGAGGTATCACTTCCTTGTTCCTTATCTTTGACAGATAAGGGGGAGGGGGTTTGAGACCAGACCAAAGAGGAGAGAGGAGGAACAATGGGAGAAAGGAACATGCGTGGAAGGAGAGTACATGGGACAAGAAAGGAGAGAGAGAGAGAGATTAATTAGGCCAGAATCGGATGCCATCGCCTTGCAGGCAGATTTAGATAGGATGAATGAATGGACGGACAGATGGCAAATGCAATTTAATATCAATAAATGCAAAGTACTTAGTGTAGGTAGAGGAAACCCACACAGTAGGTATACTTTAAACAACCAAACTCTGGTAGGTTCAAGGTACGAGAAAGATTTAGGAGTAATAGTTAGCTCTGAACTCCATCTAGGAAAACAATGCATAGAGGCCAGAAACAGGCAAATAGGGTACTAGGATTCATTTTTAGGAGTGTTAAAAGTAGAACACCGGAAGTAATATTAAAGTTATACTTGGCGCTGGTCAGACCTCATCTAGACTACGCTGTGCAGTTCTGGTCCCCACATTACAGGAAAGATATAGGTCTATTAGAATCAGTACAGAGGAGAATGACTAAAAGGGGATGAGGAGTATTCCTTACGAGGCGAGATTGAAGTTGTTAAATTTACATTCTTTAGAGAGATGTAGGTTAAGAGGGAACCTGATAGAAGTCTTTAAGTGGTATAAGGGTTATAACAAGGGGGATGTAAGCAAAATTCTTAGGATCAGCAACCAGGTTAGAACAAGAAATAATGGGTTCAAGCTTGAAAAATTTAGGTTTAGGAAGGAGGTAGGAAAAAATTTTTCTCAAATAGAGTGGTAGATAAGTGGAACAGACTCAGTAATCATATATATATATATATATATATATATATATATATATATATATATATATATATATATATACAGTAAAATCCCTCTTATCCGGCATCAACGGGACCACCGACATGCCGGATATTTGAATATTGCCGGATACTTGAATAGAAGTGAAATTATGTCCACAATCACCACCCTACACTCGCGCATCTTACCATAACAAAGATCAGCTGAT
>NC_087177.1:2145000-2292500 GCF_035594125.1 Scylla paramamosain
GAAACGTCAAGCCAACTAATGAAGAGAAGAAAATTAAACTTCTTATCTACTACAAAAATGAGAAAACAAGCAAGCTATTACGTAGCAGCCCTGATCAAAAGAAGGAAATAACTCAGAAGTCACACACACACACACACACACACACACACCCACATATATATATATATATATATATATATATATATATATATATATATATATATATATATATATATATATATATATATATATATATATATATATATATATATATATATATATATATATATATATATATATATATATATATATATATATATATATATATATATATATATATATATATATATATATATATATAATATTTTCTTATTTTTTCTATTTAGTACACTGTCATGCTTACCCAACACACACAGACACACACACAGCCACACACGTGCTCAATCTTAATGCTTACACCACGATCTCTCTCTCTCTCTCTCTCTCTCTCTCTCTCTCTCTCTCTCTCTCTCTCTCTCGTCGTTAAGCAGAATTACTTGCCAGATCATGATTTTTTTTTTTTTACCGGCCATTGAATGCATAGAGCTTAATTCAATTTCTAACATACCTTCTCTACGGCCTGCCGTCTTATCTACTTCCTTATCAAGCACAAAGTACAAACCGTAGTCTCAGACATTTCGTCGGCTTATCTCGACAGCTTTCCACAGTGGAAGTTATAAGAGGTTTTCACGTGTTTTCGTGATTTCAGTGAAAGTCTAACGAGAATGCTGCACCATTAATAGAAAAATCACCAATGAGCCTTTGGAAATACTCGTCCTAATGAAAGAACAAAAAAATTAAGGACACAAGCCACTGTATGAACGAAGCTTGAATGAAGATCTGAACAAGTGATAAAAAAAAATTACCTCTGATAAGATATCTGTTGACTCATTTATTTATTTACCAGTGTGTTTATGTTAAGCAATGAATTGTATGTATCACTCATGTAAATTTGTTATTGCATCAGTATACAATAAAGCAATACGTGATATTTATGCAAATGAATATTGGCATTCTAATATTGCTGTCATGAATGGTATGCGAATCCAAGGAGTAAAGAGAGGGTAGGGAAAGAAGAATAAGGAAAGATAAAACGTTCAAGGATGATATTAGAAAAGGAAGGATCGATTACTGCTTCTTCTGTGGTCAACAAAAATCGGTCGTCGTATCGTGAGTTTATTGCGTCAGGAGCAGCTGAGTTTGTCTTCCATAACAACAACAGCTGCAATACACCGTGGTGACAGATAACCACAATAGGGCCAGCGGCCAAAGGACCCCAGCGGTAGGAAATCCCTTGCTCTCACGCCGCGAGGATGTTTCCTTCGTTCTCCTGAG
This sequence comes from Scylla paramamosain, assembly GCF_035594125.1. Classification (NCBI taxonomy): domain Eukaryota; kingdom Metazoa; phylum Arthropoda; class Malacostraca; order Decapoda; family Portunidae; genus Scylla; species Scylla paramamosain. Next base: position 2,146,354 of record NC_087177.1, read on the forward strand.
AGCATTCATCAGTGTCTTGATAGCTACTCAATGGTGAACAGCAAACAGCCCACATCTCGGACTTATTGAGTGTTGAAATGGGCACAACTCCTGTCGTGTTCGTTGCTGTGCCCTTGTATACACAACTGTCGTTCTTTGTTTACAAACAAAAACCTGACTGCTGTGAACACTTTATAGGATCTATTTCATAACCATATTCGGCTATTTTTAACCAGGTCTTCAGCCATGTCGTTGTGAACAGCATGTTGTGTTCCTAGCTGTTCTCCTGTATGCGGCTGTCGCGCCTGCGAACTACGCAATCTCAGAACCCAATATTTACAAACAGTACCCTGTTGATGAGCATGTCTCTCCGTTGCTGTCCACAATATCATGGCTGAAGACTTGATTAAAAGATTAGCCAAAATATGGATACGAAATAGACCCTATAAGGTATTCACAGTAGTCCGGGTTTTATTTGTAAATAAAGAGCGGACAGCTGCGTACTACAAAGGGACAGCTACAAACATAAAACCCGTGTGTTCCAAACAATAACCGGCACACTTCGTTGCTACATCGCCGTCACTCCCCGACATTGCGTGAATCCATCCTGTGCACTTGGAAAAGCGTCACTGAATAGATCCTCAGAGGCAGCTGGCAATGTGGCTGGCCGGGCCAGATGGCACAATGAGGGCGGCTTGCTCCGCAGGGCGCTTCCGAGCGGCCGCCATATTCAATGGTCATATCAACATAGCTCCCCACTGTCCTGAATCCATGAAGCGCCAGGGACCATATACACGCCGCGCGGCCCAGCGAAGTACCACCAATATTTATCTTTAATTGGGGCGTTCGCTCCAACGTAATTTACCACACCTTTACAGTGCCACGGAACGCTCTGCTTTGCCTTATAGCAACTTCACAGCACCACCGCGCCCCAGTAACGCGTCTGTTCCCCAAGGCTGTCTCCCAGAGTTCTTGGGTTCTCTAGAAACATCGCAGAACAACAGCGGCAGGCACACCGGGACCCTTTGGCTCACTAAGCCTCTTTCCTGGAGGATCCTGGAGGAAACAACGCGGCTATTGGTGATGTGTTGGCTGTGACTTGCATGACAGGGCGGATCACTATAGGTTGCCCAAGGGGATCCGAAGCAAGTTATAGGTTCCAGGGCAGAAAAGGAGCATGCACCTCCCCACGCGAAAGAAGGGGCTTTCTCTGACCAGAGAACTTTATCTCCGATGCCTCCTGGACGCCCACTTGAAGAGATTAAGTAAGAAGAGATAACGCCCAACCTGGCACCCGCTCTTCCCCCCAGGTAAGGGTGTCAAGGATTAGTCCCATGACACGCCAAGCCGCCAGTTGGCCATAGAACCGTAAGCGAGTTGGGGAGATCCGTTGGAGTAGCCTCACCCACTCTTTACTAGTTAGTCCCGTCCTTATCGCGGGCCGTAACATATTGGCGCCAAGTAGAAAAAAAAATTAGATCCGCGCGGGCTGTAAACGGGGCGTAACAGTGATGAGGATGATGATGATGATGATAATAATAATAATAATATTATTATTATTATTATTAATGGAAAACTATTTATGTATAATTGCAGCATTAAGATTAACATATACATGTTATAATTGTTAATCAAGATTATTAAAACTTAAGGTTTAAGTTGTATAAAATGGGAATCAGTTCACAAGTTATCAGTCACGTGTTTGTGTGTGTGTGTGTGTGTGTGTGTTCCTCAAAATCATAATGTTTTATTAGTAAGATAGGTTAAGTAATGCCTTGGCGGGGGCTCTGTCTCGAAGATCCTCATTGACGAGATGAGTGGCGGTGCCCGGGAGAAGGAGCCTCACAGACAGGAGTGACCTCATGTAAAAGTTTCTGTCGTGGAAAACAGAAATGCGCGTTAGACGAGCACTAAAATTGTAAGAGGTGATGGCGTCATGGAGTCACGTCTTTCTCTCCTCCCTCATGTAAATGCAGTTCAGTTGTTGTATGGGAAATTACCTTACACTTGTTATACTTAAAAAATAAGCTCTCAGAGTCAATGTTAAAAAAAAAATGATGATAAAGGTCATTAATTCGGAATACATCTGCGTCATCTCGTGGCCTCCCTTGTGTGTGGTGAACTGGTCCTAGCTATACTGTACTATGAACGGAATTGAAAATACAGCGGTTTGTGACGGAGCCTGTGTATTAAAAGAAATCCTGATATTCTAAACGCGATTAAGGAACGCGATAGGAATCATTCCTATCGAAATATGTTAGACATTATTGGATGTGAAATTTCTCTGCTGCTTGGGGATATAAGAAGAAATGCTGAAAAAATACAAAAGATAAAAAGATGTGATTCTTGTCATCCTGGGTAAAGACAGTCTGATTCCAACTTACCGATCTCATAGGGCAGAATTTTGCAGACATTTTGTTGTGCACTTCGTACACAGTATGATCGAAAGAGTTATTATTTGAATATTCCATGGATGGCAGGCAGTAGTACTGAAAGCAACATTCATGGCAGAAAATAAATGAAACTAGGTATGTAATAGCGAAAGGGAAACGAAGGGAGGTTGACGACCGAGGAAAGATAGGGACCTAAAACTGAGAGAGAGAGAGAGAGAGAGAGAGAGAGAGAGAGAGAGAGAGAGAGAGAGAGAGAGAGAGAGAGAGAGAGAGAGAGAGAGAGAGAGAAGGGGGGGAATATGTGTGTGTGTGTGTGTGATATGTAATCACCATGGAGAGGAAGGAGCGGTGTCAAAGTGAAGGGTATCCAAGAAATGGAGCATGCGCAGAGCGCTGAGTGAGAGGGAGAAAAAGAGAGAGAGAGAGAGAGAGAGAGAGAGAGAGAGCGAGAGGAGGAAAGTTGCTTACTGTTCCTCGCCAGTGCCAAAGAAGCGTTGGTGCCGGAAGCATCTGTGATCGAGCCACAGGCAGACACACGTCAGTGAACCATATCCTCGCTTCAAGCAACTCACTGTATCCAGGTGAAAACAACTACACACTCTTGTTCTCAAGTTGCTTTTTCATTTCATTGTACTAAGTGAATGAGATGATGAATAATCACGCTCGTCAAACTATTGTTGTAAGGGCGACCTGCAGCTAGAGTTGAGAATTTAATTTTGGAACGCCAGCTACAGCGCACATTTGTAATACATGCGTGTTAATGAATTAGTGCACACAGCTTGTGTGAAAGGACATCATTATACAACAGTGGTTATTACTGGGATGTCAGTAGTATCTGGTAGATGGTTTCAGGCTATGAAGGAGTATTTGGCATGGTTGTCTTTAAATATTGATTGTGTGGGCTGGTTGGTGCTGGGACAGACGGAGTGACTAGACTGCGTCACCCTGTGGCCTCCTTTGCGTGTGATGAACGAGCACCTAATTGTACAGTGCACGGGACAAAAAAATACGGCGGTTTGAGAAGGAGCCTGTGTATTAGAAGAAATCCTGATATTCTAAACGTGATTAAAAAATACTTCAGGAACTATTCCTATCGAAATATGATGGACATTATTGGATGTGAAATATATTTCTCTGTTGCTCTTGGATGTGAAAGAAATGCTGACACAAAAAGTTACTTTCGTCATAATGAGTAAAGAAAGACTCTATAGGGCAGAATGTTGCAGACAGTCAACTGTGCACTTCGTGTACAGCATGACTGAAAGAGCTATTAGTTTAGTACTCATATTTTATTGATGGCAGGCATACATTCTACAGATCTGACAATTAAATTGCAAGTTGTTTTATTTAAAAGATTTTGACAGTTCACTTGCCACAGCCGCTCGTTCTTTTCTCTGAGCTGCGAGGTGTAGGCGGGACAGCAAACCAATGAGCGGCAGTGGTAAATAAACTGTCAAGATATTAAAACAGCTTGTAATCCGCCATCAGATCACTTTGCTATTGTATGTATGTACAGTCCCCTCCACTTCCACGTTCATCACTTGTACTGATTGGGATCTGTCTCGGGTACGAGTCAAATCAGGCGGAGCGGTTCACAGCAGGCGATCCACAAAGTGTCAAAACTTGAACGTGGAAGTGGAGCGGTCTGCACAAAGACAAAAGTCGTGTCAAGGATTTGTCCGAATATGAAATGTAACTCGTGAAACATCACGAAAATCCGAATGTAGTTACATGCTAGTAGTTGGCAAGCCTAAAGTCTTGAGCTAATGTTCAGATAAAGGTCAAAGCTTCATATCTGCCACTAATGAGATAATTGCTAAAACAAACCAACGGAATACTTGTTTCTTGTTCCAATAAAAGACTGCTTTACTTGTAAGCTTACTTCTCCAGTTCATATTCTGTGATTTAGATATCCCTAGTGCTGTGTATCATTGGGAAGCCTTACAAATTCATCTAATATATCCATCCAACAACATGTGCGGTTCAGTTATTGGTTCAAAGAGATGAGTGGTTTGAAAAACCTGAGAACGCCACACTCGCGAGGATACGAACTATTATAGCGCATGAGGTGTGGCGAGTATCGAAGCCCGCATTGTATTGCTGCCAAATGTTCCTTTGACGTACGAGAGAGAGAGCCATAAGGTTAGCCCTCTACCAGATGCTTTAAATAGAATTCATGACACGACTTTTTCAGTGACTGTGCATTCCTCCTCCTTTTGTATATTTTCTTCACACGAGTGTAGATCAATAAATGTAACCTGATGATTTTGTTTATTCTTCAGGTATGGAGAAAAAAAGTTTGTACCAAAAGAGAGCATTCCGGCACATTTCAAAGAGAAAAAGTTAACGTAATGTTGACAGCTCTCTCTCTCTCTCTCTCTCTCTCTCTCTCTCTCTCTCTCTCTCTCTCTCTCTCTCTCTCTCTCTCTCTCTCTTATTGATGACATTATCACAGTCACTATCATCAGCATCCTGTAAGTTTTCTCGCAGATCCAAGGCTTTCCTTCCTTCCCTCCTCTTTCTTCTCACATGTGTCGGATTTTAGGACAACACAGCAAAAAGTCTGATCTCATTATTTTCTTTACCTGGTAGTCTTTCCGTTACCATCATTAAGTTTCCAATCTTTTTCTGTATTTATTAATTAGGTATGTTCTTTTACTTCCATCACCATTATCATTTGGCAACATGTTCCATAATGTGCTCAGATAAAACACATGAGAAATTCACACAGGGCACATCGCTGCAGTACTCCGCAACGCACGAGGCATGTTCTCGATGTGTTGCGCGTCTGCACTGAAACAGATACCCCTAACTATAATTTGGAGCATGTCATTAATAAAAATGAATAAATAGATTAATAAAATAAAAGATAAAAGTTTCTTTCCCTTTGCGCGCGCGAGCACACACACACACAGAACCTTCAATTTCTGTCAAACATTCCATAAAAATTGGTTCACGTAACATGCCAAGGTGATCGTTGTTGCCCATCACTTTCATAATCCTTTAGTTATTACAAGTACTCAAGACCTTACAAAAAATATGATATACTCAAGATGACAAGTTCCTCTCCACAGTCCTCCTTCTTGAAGTTTGTCAACCCTTTACGTAATAATATCCCCCTCAACTATGGCGCTAAAGGAATGACCCAATCTTTAATTTTCTAGGGTACAGAAGACGGGAACCTTGTAAGAATCTAATACCACGACTTTGTGTGTGTAATTATAACCATGACACCAAACGTGGGTGAAAAAGAGGTGAGGGAGTGCATCATAAGGCCATGGTACGCTAGAAGTACTATTCAAGTTAACTGATTCACTTAGTGATAACGAAGACTGACCTGAAGGGGAGTAGGGCGATGTCATCTTTTTATTTCAGCCACGAGTATTTGAGGTGAAAGATCTGGCTTTTCTACTGAGTGTGAAAAGTGTTTCGTGAAGAATATCACATACTTTTAGAAATGAAAGATTGAGTCATTCAAAGTCAGACATATTCTTTTAGCGCCATAGGTTAAGAGTCATTATAATTGAGTTGGTGAGGGATTGACAAGATTCGGGAAGGAAGACTGTGGTGGTGGGCGCTGTCGTCTTGAGGGTATATTTTTGTAAGCTCTTGAATATTTGTAATATCTAAAGAATTAGGAACGTGATGAGCAACAGTGATCAGATGAACATGTTACGTGAACCCCTTGCCCATGCAATGTTAGACGGAAGTTGAAGGGTGTGTGTGTGTGTGTGTGTGTGTGTGTGTGTGTGTGTGTGTGTGTGTGTGTGTGTTGTGTGTGCGCAAAGGGAAAGGAATTTTTATACAGTCATTTATCTGTTTTAAAATTAATGACATGCTCAAATTTAGTTGTAATTATATGTTACAGTGCGACCGCATAGCATATCTAGAACAACCCTGCATTAACTATATTTGTGCAATTATACAGCTGACACTAATTTGTGGCATGTCAAGCAATAAAAACTTTCCCTCATACTTACACACACACACACACACACACACACACACACACACACACACACACATACTTACATATGAGAACAGATTAGAGAAGTTTTGTTGGTCTGTAACCAGAGTATAAATTGATCTATATTGTATTACACTAATAGTAATGGTAAATGCCATGGCTTTAAAAGCATTTTGTCCATAGAATATTTCTGCCTTAGAATAGCTTCATCTTTCATTTTTGTGAATATATGAATTTCCTCAGGAGACGCCCTGTACATATACTATATACCTGCAAGATTTTATCAACTTACATTAGTCTTACTATTATACAGGCAAAGACTGCATTTCTGCACGAGGAGAAAAGTGAAGACACCGAGATTGATGACTAATCGAGACAAAGACGTGAGACAAAATGGGATGGATAAGTTCTTGGAAATCATCGGAGGTTTTGGAAAGTACCAGAAGAGGACGTTCCTCCTCCTTTCCCTCCCGACGGTGGTGGTATCCATGCAGAAATTGGCGTGGGTGTTCCTTGCGCCCAAGGTGGATCACAGGTAGAGTCGTCATTATTAGTAGTATCATTGTTTTTTATTATTGTTATTATTATTATTATTATTATTATTATTATTATTATTATTATTATTATTATTATTATTATTATTATTATCAATATTATCATCATCATCACCGTCATTAGTATTATTGTATTATCACCATAATCATCATCATCACCATCATCATCACCATCGTCATCATCATCATCATCATTATCATCATGAGAATCCGTGAAAAAGCTTCTAGGGAAAATCATGTTATTGGTAAAGACCTAAGCGCTCCCCCCCTCCTCCCCAGTGAGCAACCATAGATATGAAAATCAACACAAAAATAAACAAAACAAAATAGCAAGTAGAATAATGCTTAGTTGGTTAATAAGAGGATGTTGACTTTTGCTTTAAGTTTATTAGTGACAACTTCATAAACAGTTTCGTGAGGACGTGCATTCCACACTTTAGTCAGATTGGGAATAAACGTACGAGAAAAGTGATAGATTGAGCCATGAAGATGGTGCCCATTACTGTTGTCAACATTGGAAACACAATCACTGCATCACCTATTCGATGATGGTGAAACTGTAACTTGAGACTTAGTAGTAAAAGCCTTTGTCAAAAGAACCACCTAAAACCTTTAAGTGGGGCTGAGCAGCCGACTTCCTCCTCACACCTGACTTATCCTCACTTACTGGTACCTAAGGTCATCGCGGTCACCACCAAGAAACGTGTGAAGCCCCACATCCTTACTCTTATCATCCTTGGTTCTTTCTCTCATCCCTATTGTGTCCACCCCTCTAATGCAGGAATTAGCCAGTATTTTCAGTTATTCATCCCTTTCTCTGATAAACTCTGGAACTCCCTGCCTGCTTCTGTATTTCCTTCTCCTTATTACTTGAACTCTTTCAAGAGGGAGATTTCAAGACACCAGTCTTTCAATTTTCAATGATTCTCTTGACATCTCTTTTAGGACTGGCACCTCAGTGGTTTTTTTTTTTTTTTTTTTGTGACCCTCTTACGTAAAAAAGAAAATACGGCATTTGCTGTTTCCATCATTATCATCATTAGCACTACCTCTGTTATCATTACTATGGAAAGTTCGCAGTTCTTTAGTATATTTCACATTGTATCCACAGGACTTTACTATTAATTAATGGAAGTTTTATTAGGCATTATAACTTTTCTTAAACAATATTTTTTTGGTAATAAGAACTTGAAATACGTAGTTCACTATCGGTCGGGGAAAGTTTTTAAAAATTCTATTAAAAGACTATCCTTTTCCACAAGGACACTGTGTGAATGATGCATGTATGACTGAGCAGTGCTTTGTCTGGACCACCCAGTGTGGGATTGCATATATAGGTCGCGTTCTTGGTGGCCTAAAATAGCGTAAAATAGCGTAACTAGTTATGCTCCTAAGCCCTCGAAGGACAGCCAAGAACACGCCGACATTACTGCCAGACCTACAATTGCTTAGATCAGCACATGGCACCAGTGAAGGCACTTGCATATAAGGGTTATAACAAGAGTGGCGTAAGCAAAATTCTTAGGATCAGCAACCAAGACAGAACAAGAAATAACGGATTCAAGCTTGAAAAATTTAGGTTTAAGAAAGAGATAGGAAGAAATTGGTTCTCAAATAGAGTGGTAGACGAGTGGAACGGACTCAATAATCAAGTTGTTACTGCATAGACATTAGGGAGCTTTAAGAGAAGATTAAACGGGTTTATGGATGAGGATGATAGGTGGAAATGGGTAGGTATATTTCACACAGGGACTGCCACGTGTAAGCCTGGTGGCCTCTTGCAGCCTCCCTTATTTCTTATGTTATGTTCTTACCACTCAGAATAATTTCAGGAGAGCTAATTTCTTTAATGAAGTAGAACAGCCTACTTCTCATAGGATATACGTTTCTCACAAATGCCATTTTAAGGTTTTACATTACGCATTCAATATATATATATATATATATATATATATATATATATATATATATATATATATATATATATATATATATATATATATATATATATATATATATATATATATATATATATATACAAGGCATATCATGAACTGAATTTTTCTCACAATGGTAAAAGGAGCGGAACACTTGATTTCTTCCAAAAAGTTATGCATCTGATTAAAAAGTTAAGACCTTGAAACCCCTTAAGCCAGACCTTGAAACCCCTTAAGCTGTGCAGAAGATTTGTGGGCTAATTATCTGATGCCTAATTAGACACCATTTAATAAGTGTGATAAGTGTGTGTGTGTGTGTGTGTGTGTGTGTGTGTGTGTGTGTGTGTGTGTGTGTGTGTGTGTGTGTGTGTGTGTGTGTGTGACGTCTCCACCATTTTTTATTATTATAATAATCAAGCATCACCAAATGCGACGGCAGCTGCCCCGCCTTCCAGCAGACTGCTGTGTGTGTGTGTGTGTGTGTGTGTGTGTGTGTGTGTGTGTTCCCCACACGAGTGCTAAGTGAGCAGCGGCTAAAACCGTCCATTGCCGTGTCAGGGCCCGGCTGAATCTCGTCATAAAAGTATAAGATAGCGCAATATAGCACTGTGGAACAAAAGCAGCTGCTATCTTGTAATAATTGGTGATGTGTAGTGATTTTATACTAAAATCCTTAACACATCGGCATCTACATCCACATCTATGAGGATGTCATAATTTGATATATGCATCCGTATCCGCTGATTGGGAGAAAATGATATCCGCATCCGCAAAATATGTACATATAACATCTGCATATACATCCGCATCCGCGGAACTCTGAACTCTATGACATCCGACATATCTCTAACACAGGATCACTCAGGTCACCGGAATACAGACCATGATGGTAAACACCATATAGCTTGGAGCTCAGTTTTTCTTATTGTTTTTACTATTTTTAGAACTCTTATGAAGATGTCATTCCTGTAATTCCCGAAACGTTACCAAAAAATAAATTCAGAATCTTGCCAATACCGAGCCTTTACACCTTCCTGTTCAATTATCCTTAGCTCGCTTTAATATGCAGTGGCAGCATTTTCCTTATAGATGACCTCAAATACCTTCACCATATATTACTCTACCCACTGTCAGGTGCCGCATGTGGTGGGAGGAGGAGAACGCCACCTACCCGATGGATGACGAACTAAAGAAGCTGTCCTACCCGTGGGATGACCAGAAGAAAGCCTATGATCAGTGCCATTATTACAGGTAACATGCTACTAGCTACTTGTATTATGTCTATTCGTGTGTGTGTAATGTAAAATATATATATATATATATATATATATATATATATATATATATATATATATATATATATATATATATATATATATATATATATATATATATATATATATATATTATTTTTTGGCTATGGAATTCAAAGGTAATTTATCTTCAGAATTTTAATCAATACCATTTATGTAAAGCTGATCTGCAGATGCTCAATCTTTGAACAAACCTCTAACGATTTCACACTTTTTTTCAACATTTTCAAACGTTATATTCAAGTCTCTGAAAATCTTTGCGCCTTGTTATATAGTGGCAAAACTTACAAAACTTCAAACTCGTATCTTTTCATATAATCAATTTTCATATAATCATACGTTACATTTTACAGTCTAATATGTCAAAATAACACGAAACATCCTACTCACAACATTTTTTTCTTTTTAACACGTCATCAAGAGCTGCTTACGGACTACATTACGAGCCTGAAGCTTTCTTTACTTACGAATAAGACGAAGACCTCGCCCATCTCGCTCTCAGTCTCTCTCTGGCTTGAAACTTCTGAGATCTCCCACTCTGTGTATGTCTACTTCTTATAATCCTATTTTTCAGGATATTATTTTGACGTTTATTTTTCAACATGCACATATGTTACAACTTCTCTAGCATTTTCTAGAGACCAGCAGTGGTGTGGCAAATCGCACCCTCGCCAGAACTCTGACTGTTGTATTTTAATTTGTCCAACTCGTAGCTTACTCTTTGGAAACAGTCATGTTACTTGCGGTTTTACGCGGATTGCATTCATTTTCATTCAGATGTCTCTGGTGACTTTGATTTTTTTTCTTTTTTTTCTTTTTCTAGTTGCTTCTTGGAATTATGCGGTATCATGCTCTTCAATGTGTGATGCAGGCTTTAGGCTACTAAACATTCTTTTATTAGTCGTCGTATTACGAAGTGGAGCAAACCTCTGACCGCAGCGCAGCGCACCACATCTGGAGGCTTGTTTGAACATTCCTTCACCTTGGAAATAATCCACTTCATGATTGTTTTATTTCATTGACAGTTAAGATTTATAAATAACCAGTGATTTGGACAGAAATGACCCTTTCATTAATTCATTTTTTTAATGGAATTGTTTGTCTTTTCATTACAGTAATGTCACGATGGAGCCCGCGGAGCGAGCCAACAACAGCGAAATGCTATCATGCGGCATGAACCAAGTGTACGACACCTCGCAGTTCAGGACGAGTGCTGTGATTGACGTGAGTGTTAAAAAAGAAAATGTTCCTTCTTAGCACAGCCCCTTCATGGGGCACCTGTGAGATGACTTGACTACTATGGTATTACGAGTACCAAAAGGTTACCAGTGGTACAGTCATGCTGTCAAGCAAGTAACGTCTATTTTGATTAAATGCTGGCAAGTGGAGGCCACGGAATGTTTTTAAGTCACTCGGATGGTGTACGTATTAGATATGACGAATGAACCTTTCCCACCGATGCTTCGAACTAAGAAGCATGTGGATTAAACCGGCGTCATACGTTAGGCACAACACGCTATGACAAAGATATATTGTATATCTATAACTGTTAAATAATGTAATTTTTCCATATATCCTACAGGCCCAAGTCAGACTCTTTGTGTAAGAAAAAAGAAAGAAAAAAAAGAGAGGATAAAGGTGTTGGAGAAAAGCATAACAGAGGGATATTGATTCTCAAGTAGAATGGTGGATGAGTGGAGAGATTAAGGAGCTTTAAAAAAAGATTAGACAAATTTGTGGATGGGAACGATAGGTGGAAATAGGCAGGTATGTTTCGTACAGGGACTGCCACGTGTAGGCCTGATGGCTTCTTGCAGCATCCCTTATTTTCTTATGTTCCTAAGTTCTGAATTAAAGAAGAGTAAATCGTGGGAGTAGGTGCTATTGTCTGAGGAGTGGGTGCAGGTGGTGAAAGACGCGTCATGTTATTGCTGAGAGAGGAAGTGAGAGAGAAGAAAACTGATAACATGATAATGAATAAATAAAAGATCTGTGTGTGTGTGTGTGTGTGTGTGTGTGTGTGTGTGTGTGTAGCATTTTATTTTTGTTTCCCTCAGTACGGGCTGGTGTGTGACAGGGCGTGGCTCCGAGCGACAGTACAGAGCACTTACATGATTGGCATGCTGCTGGGCTCCTACATACTGGGTGACATCTCAGACAGGTGAGCCGTGGAATTTTCAATTTCTTTCCACTCTTCTACTCTGCTTGCTTGTAATAATTTTCTGCCTTTCTCTGAATAAGATGACATACTGGATTATGAAGCAGAACAAAACTAAAGATATCTTGACTTGAATTAAATTAAAAAGATGGGCATGGGATAGACACGCCGTTGGTTGAACAAATAATGGAATGATGACTCGGGTAATGCAGTGGGGTACAGAAGAAGGCAGGGGTGACACTGAGCTGCACGAAAGGGTGAGATAGGAGGAACTTTTTATGATGTGGTGACCTGGAAGGAACAGACAGCCGGCAGAGCTGAGTGGAGTGAGTTGGGGAACTGACCGATATTATTAGTGATCGACACTGGACTAACTCCAGCAGCAACGACAATAACCACAACAGCAGCAGTAATAGTGATTGTGGTCTGTGTTGTTGTCATTAAAAAATATATGTTACAGCAAAAATATTATCTGACTGATACCTACCTTTATGTGTGTGTGTGTGTGTGTGTGTGTGTCGCAGAGTTGGCCGGAAGCCAGTTTTCCTGATCTCCCTGTTGGTGATGGTGGTTGTGGGCATCGGACAAGTAGTCATTCCTCACTATGCCGCGCTCATTGTCCTCCGTCTGCTGCTTGGTGCCTCGCTACAGGGGATCTTCCTCGTTGCTTACGTCATGTGTGAGTTGAACCTAAACAACATGAAGGAGAAAGGGAAGAATGTTTGATGTCTCCAGTGCACATTTGTTTTCACTTATCATAAACACTGAAATCTCTCTCTCTCTCTCTCTCTCTCTCTCTCTCTCTCTCTCTCTCTCTCTCTCTCTCTCTCTCTCTCTCTCTCTCTCTCTCTCTCTCTCTCTCTCTCTCAGCCTATAAATATATGTTTATTATTATTAAGTTATAATAACTAGTTTTATCATTATTATTATCATCATCATCATCATCATCATATACTCTGCTGCTCTTATCAGTGACTGTCATATCTTACATTATCAGTTTCTTCTCCTTAACCATTGCATTGTCTTTTTAAAGTTGACTGATAAGTCCCTTATCAAAACAGGTTCGTCTTTGTCAGACAAGAGACCTGAGGAAAAATTGCAAGATAATGTTATCTTTATTTCTTTTACTTTTGTGTTCGTGATTCGTACCGCATTGATTCCACAAGTGTACTATTCTCCATCAGCGACAGGTACTATTTTTTGTTTTCTGCATGATGTTAGTACTAAGACTTATCTCACTGGCTAGGGGAGAGTTGAGCCACATCACACCTCTCTGGCTCACGGCTCTAGGCTGGATTAGCAAACTACAGCAAGGCCCCAGCTCATTCGCTTACGTCCCTTACCTATGCATTTCTTCTAAATGATCAGGAGTTACAGCATAAAACGTAAAAAGAAGAAGAAACCCAGATTGTCTCCGCCTATAGAGATGTCAAAAATCCGAAAAACAGTTTGGCACGTCTGTTAACTTTCATCCCAAAAGTTGTATTGAGTATGGATGCGCTCTTCTCCTTCCTCCCTCACTTTATTAAAAGTCATATGCTCAAACTTATCATAAACAAACATCCGCAGATAATCCATCCTTTCCCCCTCTCTCACTCGAAAACACCGTCTCTCTCTCTCTCTCTCTCTCTCTCTCTCTCTCTCTCTCTCTCTCTCTCTCTCTCTCTCTCTCTCTCTCTCTCTCTCTCTCTCTCTCTCTCTCTCTCTCAAGCAAGGGCTCTAAATATTTTATTGCACAACTAGCTAGTATCACAGATGAAGGAGGAGGAGGAGGAGAAGGTGTCACACAATGTGGTGTAATGGTAATGTTGTCACCCACAGCAATGGAGATGGTGGGGAAGAGAAGCCGCACGGTGGTAGGAGTGGTTGCACATGGTTTCTACTCCGTTGGTTTCTTTATCGCCGCCCTGATGGCCTGGCTCATCACTTCCTGGCACTGGCTTCAAGTGGCCATGACCTTGCCAGCCCTTCTCTTCATCCCCTACTACTGGTAAGATACTGCTGCTACTGCTGCTACTGTTGTTGTTCTTCATGCTGATGATACTGCTTCTATTATTTCTTTTTATGTAAGAGGAGCATTGGACAAGTGGAACAAAAAATTACGAAAAAAAAGGCCCATTAGAATGCTAGTCCCAAAAGTAAGATATTAAAATATTATAACAATTATTATATTAATTAATATATATTATTATATATTTTCTGTGGATTCTGTGCGTTCTGTGGCTTCCCTGCGTGAGCTGTTTACTTACTGAAGGGTTGGACGTCAACGAAAAGACATGGTAAAGTGCAAAGTCGTATCATCAGCGTAGGAGGGAACAGGACAAGAAGTTTGACTTAGTAGATCACTGATGAATAATAGGAAGAGAGTGGGTGACAGGACAGAACCATGAGGAACGCCACTGTTTACAGACTTTGGAGGACAGTGACCGTCTACCACAGCACCAACAGTTTCCATGCCTACTGTCTCCTCCTCTACTGCTGTTACTCCTACTGTTCTGCTAATACTACTCGTAATAATACCAATAGTGCTGCTAGAGGTGGTGTTGGTGGTGGTGGTGGTCGTGGTGGTGGAGCTGCTGCTGCTACTCTCACTACTGATATTACTGTGGATTTCAACTGGTACTGCTGCTGCTGCTCCTACTACTACTACTACTACTACTGTTTTTCTTCTTCTTCTAATAATGGTGCTGTTATTACTCACAGTATCCTACTACTACTGTTGTTGTTATGCTACTACTACTACTACTACTACTACTACTACTACTACTACAAGCTGCGAACGTTACTGATCAAGCTCAATAGCAATTTATGAGCTTGCTACAAGTAAAGTTGTAAATTATTACAGCAAAATTGATAATCCTGTTTATGTATATTATACCAAATTATGTATAATTATAATCTTCCCTGAACACTTGAGCATTTACCGGAGTGTGGCAGTAACTCAAAAGGCGTATCTGTTTCCCAGGTTTGAGAATGTTAGGAGATTGATTTGCTAACTTATATTTTACTTTATTTTATTATTCTGTTTTCTTTTTTTTTTATTCATTTTATCATTATTTTCTTTATTTATTTCTTATCTTAAAGGGTTTTATCAAGTTCCTGTTTTCCTTCGTCGCTCGGGATGTCGTCAGTCTTGTTGATGTTTAAAAATGTGTACAGTACATAGATTATTTTCATCTATTACTGCAAAGGTTGGAGACCGAGCACCCACCGTCTTGTTACTCCAGTACCAGTTCTCTAAACTCGCCAAGAGACCACAAGGAGTAAAAAAAAAAATGGGGGTAGGGTCGGGGGTGGTGGTGGCAGGGGAGACGAAGGGCACAGCAAAAATCTCCCCGATGCAGAAGGTCCAGCTCTCCCTCGGTAACAACTGTAGTAGATGAACTCAGTACTAGGGAGGACGTACACGTCCGACACACAGCAGGGATGAAGGGGAAGAAAGGATGAAAGGAACTTGTATTATTCATCCTATAGTGAATTCTATATGCCTGTCTGAAAATTAGCTGGAAATTAGTTGTCGTGGTGTCCGAGGAGTGTAAGTGTGTGTGTGTGTGTGTGTGTGTGTCGGGCGCCGAGTTGAAGGATGGCTAAGGGTGGGGTCAAGGAGCCCTCCTTCACGAGGGAGGTTTCAAGACTACCGCTTCGGACCTTATTCGGGGAACGACATCTCAGTGGGCTTCTTTTTTTTTTTTTTTTTTTTTTTTTTTTTTGCCCTTGGCCGGTGTCCCTCCTACATAAAGAAAAAAAAAAAAAGTAACGTGAAGCGAACTAAGTAGCTGGGAAAAGTAAGGTGTGTTCTTCTCTTGTCACAATCCTCCTCTTATAAACTGAGCTGGCAGTGTAGTGCAGAGGGAACAATGAAGGGTTTGGGGGGAAGAGGCGTGGCTTTATCCCCCTGCCGTGAGGATAACGTTGGGGTAACCATCGCCGGCAGGTGCAGTGTGGAATGGATGACGTGATGGCGTGACGAGCATCAATCGAAACCGACGTGCCCTTACTTTTTTTATTTCTTTATTATTATTTTTTTTTTTTTGAGGACAGATAATGTTTTTTTTAAAGATCGTGGATAACATATATTATTACATTAATCCATGAGCGTCAAACTCTTTGTCCACGAGCCAACTATGGCCCGCAGAATGATCTTAAGTGACCCGCAAGGTGACAAGTGATTTATCAACTTGATACTACAGATTCAGTTGAAGAAACCACTAAATTGTTAAAGCGAAACATTTTATCAACATTTACCTGTTATTTTTATGACGCCTGCCAAGCTACACAATTCCCCAGCCTTTTATCTCTCAACAGTACAAAAATCCCTACCCTTTTGTTCCCACAAGAGTACAAAAGTATCAGAAAAATACAAAAAGAACGAATTTAATTGCCTCCATTTTCTTCTAGCTTCATTTTCTTCTTTTTTTTTTTTTCCATTTAATGAATGTTCCGGATGGCTGTGTGATGTGGTTTGATGTGCTTTTGTGTGGTATGACTGTGTGATATGGGTTTGGTGTAGGCATGATGTGGCTTTTGCATCCATGGTGTAACTGGGTGTTGGGTGTGGCGTGCTGTGGAAGGTGAAATGTGGGTTATGAAGTGGCAAGGTGTGATGTTGTTCGAGGAGTGACTGGGTGTGGTGTGGTTTCGCGTGGTGTGACTGTGATATTGGTTGTTGTGTGGCTGGTAGTGCTGGTGTGTCGTATGAGGTAATTGGGTGGCGAGCGAGGATGAGATAACGAGGTGTGCGGCTGGGTGTGATGGGGCTTTGTGAGACGTGGCCGAATTCTATGTAATAATTAGTGTTGTGTTTATTAGGCAATACCAATGTGATATGTGTATAAAATGAAACTAAATAATATATTCTTGTAAACCAGGAACACCTGTAGAATAAGTGGTAAACTTCACTTTTCGTAGTATGCAATTGGAAAATCATGGATTGCCTTCGAGACATCACCACCTGGATAACTGGACCCCGAAATTATTTGAGTTTAACACTCATGCATTAGTCGATCAAAGTTGATTTGCATCATCTCGTAATATATATATATATATATATATATATATATATATATATATATATATATATATATATATATATATATATATATATATATATATATATATATATATATATATATATATATATATATATATATATAATTTTTTTTTTCTTTTTTGCGGGCGGGGAGGGGATGGAAAGAATCATATCATATTTTACCAAAAATAAATAAATAGATAATGTAGTGAGCCCTATACATACTCACATTATTCACAATAACTGAGCCACTCCTGACTGATATAGACCACTTTAGATAGAAGTACACTCCATTAAACCCCGCCGAACCTCCTTGGCCTGCCCACGGTACAGATATATCAATCTATACAGATATATCTGTTATTTTATACATACGAGCGTATCAGCGATGCTTTACGCTTAATATTTTTACTCAAGGTGGCGTCCACTGACTGTCCTACTTCTACCCTTCCCGAAACACTGCATTATTCGTGAGGAAACAAGTAAAAAGACAGACGCTCCGATCTCTTGGCCAAGGAGGCTGAATTCCATGGCTTTGGCTGTCCTAGCATGACTGTTAGCGTTAGGTGGCTATTTGCGCCACTCATTTTTCGTATGATGGCGCAGCCAATCAATAGCACATATGGTCTGCTCATTCCATGTGGAAGGCGACAGCGATGACGTCACTTGGAGGCTAGTTCAATTCTCCGCCTTCAGAAAAGGTATGGTAGGAGGTTAAAATTAGTTAATACAGAATCGGAGGGCATTATGGAATTCTCTCTCTCTTTCTCTCTCATATATATATATATATATATATATATATATATATATATATATATATATATATATATATATATATATATATATATATATATATATATATATATATATATATATATATATATATATATATATATATATATATATATATATATATATATATTATATAATGTGTGTGTGTGTGTGTGTTGTGACCTGTGTTCGAGCCCTGGCATCACATCTACGTAGAGCAAACATGTCCATCAGCAATGTGTGTGTGTGTGTGTGTGTGTGTGTGTCACACACGTTATATTTGTAATGATTGACATGTAAGGGAAGACCACTCACGTAGATTACAAGATAACAGCGTATTCTAACTCCTCCGTATTTGTTCACCATGTCCGTAAGATGCTATGTTTAATCGTGCGCCAGTTATTTATAGTTCACACCGTTGCCACATTCTCGCCAAGCCCTTGCCTCTCCCTTCTTGGGGTAGGAGGAAAGGTATGCGAACTTAACAAAGGAACTTATCAAGAGTAAGGAGAGCTGGGTTTATCCACCAGACGGGCTAGTGTGGCGGGGGTGGGTGGTTTAAGTTATCAGTGACTAGGATAAGCAACAGGAGATGGCGCTTGAGAGAGTGAAAGGCGCCAGCAGCAACATAACGAGCGTATGCAGAGGAGATAACTGTATGTGTGTGTGTGTGTGTGTGTGTATATATATATATATATATATATATATATATATATATATATATATATATATATATATATATATATATATATATATATATATATATACACACACACATACACACACACACGTCTAATATTAATTCATTATTATTATTATATACTTTAATCATTATTATTATTATTATTATTATTATTATTATTATTATTATTATTATTATTATTATTATATTGTTAGTCCAGTGAGCATATAGTTTCCTGTGTGTATATATTGGTTTTCAGGATGCTTTTATGTAGGTGTTTTGATCATGGGCAGTTATGGCTGTCATGTGCATTTTATTTGTGTTTTGGACCAGTATTGCCCATGCTAGGTTTTAAGTAATACTGCAGGGATTATTATAATGCACCTTATTTTCCAATATGATTGATTATTCTTTATTTGCAAATATTATGCAAGATTTTCTGAGGACATAACCCAAGTACTACCTATAAATGTAGGTTTATAGAGAAACCCAAGGAATATATTAGGGAAAATTTGTTCAAGGATGAGTTTTTGCCATCCCTTGCTTTTGGGGTGCATATTTAATAAGAGACTTGATATAGAGTAAAGAGTCTTTCATAACTTTGATCCATTTTGGTGATTACCTTCTCCTGTCTGACACAAGGATAATCCCAGAGTCTGCTCGATGGCTCATCACAAAGAGACGACCTGAGGAAGCCAAGGTCATCATGGAGAGGATAGCCAAGGTCAACAACAAGCAGGTGAGATTATTCATAACAGAAAAGAGGAGTAATGTCAATTTGGAACATGAATTATAATTATGTACTGTATATAAATGATGTCTGTTAAAGCTATAATGATTATAGAAACCCTTGGCATTATACCTCAGAATATTACAGAGCCAATTAACCTTGTAACAGGTAGGAGAGAGTGAGTTGGAGGAAGCGGTAAACTGCCCCAGTAATGAGGAAAAGGAAGTCAAAGGGACTTTCCTGGATCTCTTCCGCTTCCCCAGGTTGCGCCTCAGGACTCTCAACATTTTCTTCAACTGGTCAGCTCCCAGTTTACTCTTAAATTTTCTTCTTAAACCTAATGGGAGTTATCAACTTCAATTGCTACAGTTTGTTCATTCCTTGTTTGCAATATGAGTCTAAAGTGCTTTGTAACATTATTGCTGATTGTATAACTTTTACATTCTTTTAGAGAGACGTAGGTTAAGAGGGGACCTGATAGAAGCAAAATTCTTAGGATCAGCAACCAGGACAGAACAAGAAATAATAGGTTCAAGCTTGAAAAATTTAGGTTTAAGAAAGAGAAAGGAAGAAATTGGTTCTCAAATAGAGTGGTAGATGAATGGAATGGACACAGTTATCAAGTTGTTAGTGCTAAGACATTAGGGAGCTTTAAGAGAAGATTAGACGGATTTATGGATGGTGATGATAGGTGGAAATAGGTAAGTATATTTCATACAGGGACTGCCACGTGTAGGCCTGGTGGATTCTTGCAGCTTCCCTTATTTCTTATGTTCATATGTTTTTATAATAGCTTTGAGTAGCTGTTTCCTGCTTAGCTTAAAAATTGGCCTGAATACTTTACAAATTTTATTTATAAAATTTGTAAAGTATTCAGTTGTTGTTGTGTGGAGGGTGGGGTGCCATTGCCTGAACTGTGATGACTCTCATCCACATGACTCAGCTGACCAAGTACCATAGTGGTAATAACAGGCGTGGGGTACATGAAACATGTTCATTATGCAAAAAACAAAGGGACACAGTACAGGACACTAGTTACAGGCACAAAACAACACTCATTTCCATCTCAGTTAGTGCACTTCATGCATGTACACGTCCTTCCTGAGCTGTGACTCACACACAATCTCTCAAAGCCAAACCTAATTTTGCACCCAGGGGGGTGGTGACACATACACACACACACAGCCATATGCACCATTATATGACTCATAGTTAAATTACAATGCACATGTACATTATATCACTCTTGTAACAGTGTGATACAAAATTTTGTCCAGAATGCACTGGTATACAGAGATTTCAGATGAAACAGAAAAGAAGGTAAGGTCAGTCTTTTCTCACAGGATACTTGCATTGGATAACAGTCATTCTGTGTTGTAAGGAGAAACAGTTACACATATATTTTGTGACGAAAAGTTTCCCTTCTTCCATCCTTCCTGCATCATCTAAAACATGAATGTACAATCACATTCAGGGGGAAATCTTGTTATATACACTATGATTCTTATTTGCAGTAACTTGTAAATTTTATAAGAGAATCATAGAAATACAAGGTACAAACATTTTATATTGATCAATATTAATTAATTAGGTAATTAGAAATAAAAAGTTTGCATGTAAAAGGCATGGAGAAACAATGGCTCCTCTCCCATGAAGCTCTTCTATCCTCACAAAACAAGAAACAAAGTTTTGTGAATACAGTATTCATATTGATTCACAAGCACTTTGTCTCTCAGTTGTTTTACATTCTAAGCCTATCCTCACGTCTTTTTTTCTGCCTTCTTTGGTTTACTGAATGAAAAGTGCATCTTACTTCAGAGTACATACTTTTAACCTGCACAACTCAGTCATTATCTTACTTATTCTCAGAGACAAATAAATAAAGTCTATTCACTTTGCTTCTTTTATGCTCTCAATGTTAAGTCTATTTTTTTACCATTTGCTCATCCTTCTTGCCATGATCTTTTTAACATGATTCAGCCTCTGACAAAAGCATTACTACATGTGGCTAGGCATGCAAAGTGGTACTTTGACTTACGAGTGCCCTAACAAGTTTTTC
Organism: Scylla paramamosain; assembly: GCF_035594125.1. Taxonomy (NCBI): domain Eukaryota; kingdom Metazoa; phylum Arthropoda; class Malacostraca; order Decapoda; family Portunidae; genus Scylla; species Scylla paramamosain. Next base: position 2,167,926 of record NC_087177.1, read on the forward strand.
AAGATACAAGCTGTCACTCGAACAATTTTTTGCTTCGAGGTGCGAACCAAAATCTGAGATATGAGTGAGCTTCAGCTATGCCGACGCTAGTTGGCACAGTAAGCACCACAGCATCTGCCCAGCATTTCTCATCTCACTCATTCACTTCACGTGTTTTTATACATTTGTTATTTATAAATACATTTTCTTACAGTAAACCGTTGATATAACAAACACACATGTGGAGAGAGAGAGAGAGAGAGAGAGAGAATTGTGGCTCTGTGACAACCAATTAATGACGACAATAGCTGATGATTCGACACTCTTCTCTCTCTCTCTCTCTCTCTCTCTCTCTCTCTCTCTCTCTCTCTCTCTCTCTCTCTCTCTCTCTCTCTCTCTCTCTCTCTCTCTCTCTCTCTCTCTCTCTCTCTCTCTCACACAAACACACACACACACACACACACACACACACACACACACACACACACACACACACACACACACACACAGAGAGAGAGAGAGCAATACATCATTGGCCATTGTCAAGGTCACTCACTGGCTGTCACAGAGCCACAGTTCATCTCTCAAACACGCAGTTGACTGTGTGTCAGACAACTCTCCCACATTTTAAGACCTAGGATGTTCATAAAATAAAGCAAGCATTCAATGATTTTGAAATATGCCGTAATTTGTGAAGTTTCATAAAATAAAATGAGTATTCTTAAAGAGGTCATTATACCAGAAATTTGGTAAACAGAGGTTCATTATATCAACAGTTTACTGTACTTAAAATCATGTAACAAAAAAATTGGGGTGTTTTTTGGGGGGGCTGGAATGAAATAATGGGATTTCAATTAATTTCAATAGGGAAAATTGATTTGACATACAAACAAATTGAGTTATGAGCTCTAGCTCTGTCACAGAAAGAATTAAACTCTTAAGTTAAGGTACCACTGTATTTGTACTAGTTATCATTGCTTTTTTTGTGCTTAGTTTTGCTCCAAAGATTCTATATTTCATGTCTTCTCGCTATATCATGAACCTCTCATTTTTCTGAATATTGACAGTCAGAGCAAGGTAATTCATATGGAGCAGTTCTCAGAACATGCATCTTAACTACTGAGCTCCATTTTTTGTACTAAGTACTCAACTCTCACCATCATAAGCAACCCACCAGAAGCTTTTTTATGTCAAGAAATAAAAAATTTAACTACTTTTCTTCATAGGAAACTATTCTTGAAGATGGCTAACTGTAAACATTATATCAATAATTTTTCCAGTATCCACCTTTTCCCTTACCATATTGTTGATTATTTTACTATTATTGCCATAGTCAAATGCACCTCCCTTTTTCTATGTACACATTTATGATTACACTTGTAAGACTGGTTTTATGTCAAGTAGAAGTTACATAAGATAGTAAATTAGGTGCCAGTAATCATCGGAATATCATTACATTTTCTCTGCATTTTTAAATTTATGAAAAAAAGGCAATCAAACTTGGAAATTATCATCATGCCCAAGATGCAAGGTGGCTGCTCCTCCACTGTGATGTCACTACCCATATGTGCTGATGGCAGGATTTCTGTAATATTCAGGTGTTATTTTCAGTGCTACATATGCAAGACCAATATGCTAGTTCTCTTAATGATGAAGTATACTATGTCTGTGCTTTCATTAGAGTAATTTGTAGCTTTAGAGACTTGTTATGACAGCAGACTTTGTGACAACCAGGTTACAAGACACTTCAGTAGCAAAAATGCTATATTTGTAAGCCATAATGAAGTAATTTATGAACAGAACCAGTGCAAGTATTACCAAACTGACTTCAGGGTACATATATCCCTGTGATTAAGCCATAATATGCAGGAAAAAGATGCCACAAAGATGGAAGTAATTCAAAGTTTCCTTATAAGCACAACTAATTTTTGATGACTAGATCTCTGCAGGTTAGAGTAATTATCTGTGAAAAGGACACATCTTACAGAGCAGGCTACATACATACATACAACTATGTGATGTATGAGTTGCTTTTTGCATCTGTTTAAAAGATTTTATTTAGGTTTAGTAGTAAAGTAAATCATGTCAAATTAACAAGAAATCATGTACAACACTTTTCCTGTTATAGTCTGCATTGTAGCAGGCAGCAGTCACCAGATCTGGATAGTGATGTCACTGCTGCTCCACACACAAATTACTATCTGTTTACACTTTACAACTTTTAGGGGTTCTATCTCAGCAGACTTACTTCAGTTTGTCAGATTAATCACATCATAAGATAATTTAGTACATGAAAAAGATGATTGCATTTTTTACTTGAGAAAAAAAACTGATATGCAATCAGTCTTTTGTCAGAAATTGTAAACTCTTATGATTCCTGTTTTGCATAGCTGGGCAAGACGACAAGAAAAAATTATCACAATAACTGATAAATCAATAACAATAACCTTATTGGCGATAACTGATAATCAATAACTGGCGATAAATTTATTGCCCAATAATTAATAAATTCCAGAATTCCAACACTACTGATAATGATATTGATGTTTTAGATTTAAAAAAATTGATAAATCCAAATCTTTATTTTTATCTTAGAAAACTTAGAGAAATCTTCAAAAACTTAAAATTCAATGTTTATCCTGTCTCTTCATTAATGAGATGTACTGTTTTCAGTAAAATAGCTACACTTGATTTTGAAAAATTTAAATTTCAACATGCTCATGTTCCAGAAAATTAAAAATATTGATTATTGTTAGTTTGAAACCCAAAATATTGTTGATATCGATGAATCGATAATGCAGGAAGAATAATTATCAGATAAATGATGCTGTAATTTGATATCATTAACACGATAAAATGCCCATCTATGCTGTTTTGCTGTTTTGGCTACCATTCCTGCCTTTACATTCCAGAAGGCTTTTGGCCTCCCAGCAGTTCGTCCTGAGCTATCAGCAGCCATATAATTCTTCATAATGTTTACAGTTTTCTTCATTTTGCAGCCTTCTATCAGCCGAGGAATGCCATGAGCTGAAGCTTTTGTGTCCAAGCTGTTTCTGTCCAAGTGAAACTCCTTGCTTAGTAAGCAAATACAATGTGCTATTCAGACATTCATAGTGTCATTGCCGTCATCCAGCCAGCTCTTTCCCATTATCATTTTTATTGGCTTGTTTATCAATTTTATCTTCATTAATATTTTAGATCTGTCTTGCCATTCAGAAAAGTTTCTGTCTATCCTCTGGGTGTTTTATTATGCTTGTTTATAATTAATTACTGTGTGACTTTCTTTATTCCGTATGATTCCTTAGCCATGAAAAGTTGAATCTGCATATATTTCCCCTCTGGTGCCAATTTATGAATGTTGAACCAATGAATGTTGAGAGCTGTGGTATATATATATATATATATATATATATATATATATATATATATATATATATATATATATATATATATATATATATATATATATATATATATATATATATATATATATATATCACAGCTAAACAATGCCTCAAAATGCATATGTGCATAGAATATTTTTTATTTAGAATAACTTGTACTTTCACCTCTGCCAATATCCACAGAAACTTGTATTACACCCCATATATATATATATATATATATATATATATATATATATATATATATATATATATATATATATATATATATATATATATATATATATATATGGTGTAATACAAGTTTCTGTGGATAATGACAGAGGTGAAAGTACAGATCATTCTAAGCTGAAATGTTCTATACACATGTGCATTTTGAGGTGTTTTTTAGCTGTGGTACGAAATTCAAGTTGTAGATTGGTGACAGATACAGCAGCTGGGGCAGGTAACCATGGCAGTGAAACACCATGTCCACACACTCCACATTACTTTAAGTTACATTCTGAATGTATTCATTGTCACTGTTTCAGAGGAAAACTGTGTGTAGCTGACAAGCAATCAGCTGATTTGCTGCTAGACTTGCTCCTTCCCTCTCCCTGCCCAGGCTGGTAGTGCATGGTGCCATGAAGCCTATTATTTAATTTGTTACTTATTACATCCATACTATCACTGTGTAATGTTTATTGATAATCATTGTTAGTTCATTGTTGTCACTTGTTTTATCATGGTATACTGTAAACTTCCAAAACTTAGAAATCATGACTGAATAATTCACAATTTCACCAACAGACATCCAGGTTTACATATCCCGCCATGAATACCTGAACAGCCTGTCCATTGTATCTGTTGCCAAGCCACACTTGAATTTCATACCACAGCTAAACAATGCCTCAAAATGCACATGTGCATAGAGCCTTTTCCACTTACAATAGCCTGTACTTTCACTTCTGGCAATATTTGCAGAAATTCATATTACACCCTGTATATAGATAGATAGATAGATAGATAGAGATATGTATGCTGTATTAGATGACGTATTAGATGCACTCCCATTTTAATTGGGCATATTTAAGAAAAGTTTTTTTGTGTATTTGAACATGTAATGATTAAGGTAAGCTGGCAGTATCTACAATAACATAACTTGTACATAGAATATTACTAAAGTGCCTTAGGTATAGTGGAAAATGTTATGTATAAGATAAGCAAGCTAATAATACAGCTGAAGAAAAAGTAAGCAGGGGCAAGAGTGAAATTATCCTACATGATTACAGTAATGAAACAATGCAAAAGAAACCCAAAAAAATTTCACTATAGCAGATGATAAAAACATTACAAAAAAATACCTTTTCTATAGTAGAAAATTATTTCTGTATATAAAAAAAGCAATCCAGGACAAAATAATGTTAGCTTAAAGAAGATCTCATTTTTGTATAGATGAAGTAATTTTTTATCCTTTTTTAATGCCACACACATGTGCACACACACACACACACACACACACACACACACACACACACATATTTGGATTCAGAAAAGGGAGATCCTGTGTAACAAATCTACTGAGCTTCTATATGAGAGTAATAGATGGAGTGCAAGAAAGGGACAGATGGGTTGATGTGGTATATCTGGATCTCAAAAAAGCATTCAGTAAAGTTCCTTGCAAAAGTCTTATGTGGAAGCTAGAGAATGGAGGAGGACTAAAGGGAGCAACATTGAGATAGATGGAGGAATATTTGCAAGGAAGGGGAATGAAAACAGTAATCAGAGACACTACTTAAAGTTGGCGCAAAATGAGAAGTGGGGTACTGCAAGGATCTGTGTTGGCACCTATTATGTTTCAAATATATGTAAATGATATGACAGAGAATCTAAATAGTTCTATAAACCTGTTTGCTGATGATGCAAAAATAATGAAAATAATACTGGATGAAAATGACTGCAAGGTGTTACAAAAGGATATTGACAAGATACATGCATGTTGCCAAAGATGGAAACTAGAATTTAACACCAAAAATGACACATGTTGGAAATAGAAAAAGTTAAAAAGAGACCTTTGTGGAATTAGAAAATGGGAGGAGAAATAATAATGAAAAGTAATGAAGAGAAAGATTTGGGAGTAATGATTCAGGACGCACTATCACCTGAAAAACACAAACGGGATATTCAGCTTTAAATAAAGCTTGTTAACAAACATTAATGTGGCACTTAACTATTTAGATAAAGAAATGATGAAGAAAATTATAACAAGCATGAATATGCAGCAGTGGTTTGGGCTTCACATAGTAAAAAAGATATACAGAAACTGGAAAAAATACAGAGGATAACAATGAAGATAGTATTCAATGCCATAACTGTCCATGCTTGTCAATGCTGTAACTGTCCATGCTTTTAAGACCAAACTGGATAGTTGTAGACGGGATACTATGAGGTCAATCCTCCCCCATAAACCACAACTAGGTACATACAACTAGGTAAACACACACACACACACACACACATGCATGAATGGCAGAAAGAAAACATGTAGTAGCATACTATTGAACAAATTTAAGGTTTATCTTAATTGTATATATATTTTTTTTACAGAGCTGGCTTTCTTTAGTGAAATTATTACACATTGTAGCATTGATTGTCCTCCATTTCAAAATCAGTCATGTCACAGATATTCATCACTGACTAATAATGTTTATGGTTCCACAGGATGGTCAACAGTGGTGTCTATTATGGCTTGTCCCTCAACACTAGTAATCTGGGAGGCAACCCTTACCTTAACTTTGTAATCAGTGGGGCAGTGGAGCTACCAGGTCTTGCTCTTGCCACTATACTTCTGGATCGAGTGGGTCGTCGCATCCCTTTGTCTGCCTTCCTTGGCTTGGGTGGTCTGTGTCTTGTGTCTACTATATTCATTCCCAAGGGTGAGTGTTAACAGGTGCCTTCCTCCACTGAATATTCATTGAATGTCAGTGGACCCTTGATTATCTCCTTTTATAAGAATCCATTATACGTATCTAAACTAGTGAGCAAACACCGTACATATCTAAAGCAAAGAGGACTTCCAAAATTAAGTCAAGCTGCCATAAAACAATTTTTTTTTTTTTATTATATTTGGAGGACTAATTCTCTAGAATATTTGTGAAGACTAAGAGTGAGTACCAAGATAAGTACTATGATGGCTTCTAAGAGGAGGTGAGTGGAGGTGTTTGATTTTAGGAAACCTTTTGGGGTGAATTTCCTAGGATGAATTAGCAACATAGTAAACTGTCAGTAATTTGGATCCATATAGTATATAATTTTAAACTTAGATAAATCAGCTTGTTTCAGGCCAGTTTGAATTTTCTGTTAATCTGAAATTAAGTTGCATTTGCTCAGACTTTACTATATTATTCTATGCAGATAAGAAAATCAGTTCCATTTCTCATTGATAAGCCTGCTCAACAGTGATGCATTACCTTCTCACCAGCGCTCATCCTCATAATATTTAGTATATTTCTTCACTTAGCTGACAAAATGAGATAATTTAGTTTGCATTATTGGATGAAGTTACTTTACAACCTGAATGCCATTTTCAAAACTTGATATGATAAAAACTAACTACTTATTACAAGTAAGTCAGTAAATAAAATTTTATGGCTTAAGCAGCTTTTTAATGATTATCAATATTGACAACATTTACGAAAGCAAGTATTTAATAAAACATGTATTCTTATAGTACAGAGACTACTGCTGGGTACAATGATCCATTCAGATTTTACTTGAAAAGTGGTATAAAAGGAAAAAGAAGAATTTTTATGAATATGCTGCAATGTATCTTGACTGCCAGGATACAGCCACCTGACATGACATGCCTCCCTCCTTTCCTTACTCCTGCCCCACAGCATGAAGATGCAAGGGTATAAAAATAACCATTTTTGGCTAATTTGATCCAGATGTATCTACACTTACATAGTTCAAATTAGAGAGTTTACTGTATTTCAGTGTATTCAAAATGCAAATACATAAGTCTTGTACTTGCTCTATCCATGCTGGTGGTATAAATGCCTGCTTCTGTTAGCCTGTTCAAGGCTTCTGTTAGCCTGTTATATTCAAGTTACACTTGAAGATGCAACTACAGAATAGGAAAACATTTGGAACAGCTCCAGAATTGTAGGCCTTGGATCTTGAACTATTTTCTTTGATCTATATAGAATAAAGGGTTAAAACTATTGCCAAACGACTGATATTTTAATAAAGATAAGATGTTATTTGCAGAGATGTCTTGGCTACTGATCACACTGGCAATGAGTGGCAAATTGTGCATTACTGCTTCCTATGCCATCATCTATACACTATCAGCAGAGGTGTTCCCTACTGTGGTGCGCAATGTTGGCATGGGCTCCTCCTCTATGGTGGCACGTATTGGAGGTGCCCTGGCTCCCTACATCAATATGATGGTGTGTGTGTGTGTGTTTACTTAGTTGTAATATACTGTGAAAGAGCTCTGCAATGTTGCCATACCTTTATATAGGAAACTGATTATTTGTGTGAGAACAGTTTATTTATTTATTTATATTTTTTCAAGATCTCCCTGATTATCTTTGCAGTCAGCCTTTTTCATTCCTGGTCAGAGGAATTTTGAATGAGATCTGGGGAAATATAATTAAAATAACTTGAATATATCACCAATTTCAGTTTTTCTTTATAATTAAATGGAAGATAGTGAATCAAACCATCACAGTTTAGGTTGTTTGTGTATAAAGCTGATGTGTACTACAGAGATATGTTGCTTCACTGTTGTGCCACTTTAAACATCCATTGGAAACTACCCCTTCTGATTTTTTGGGCAGCTTTCCACCCTTTTGATACATAAAAATGAGGGTCACTGGTATTATGATAGGTCTTCCAATACTGTATTTGTGGTTTGAATTTACAGGGCTTGTCTGTCACCCAAATTAACCCTGTAAATAGCAGGCTTTCTGCATAAATCTTGTTTCCACTTGCTTCCAGATTCATACATAACTGTGCCATTTATGATGCATTACTGTTTCCTTAGGATGACATATGGGGTCCACTACCAATGGTCATCTTTGGATCACTCGCTGGCATGGCAAGTCTCCTCACTCTCCAGCTGCCTGAGACTCGATCCCGCCAACTCCCTGAAACCCTGAAGGATGGGGAGAACTTTGGCAGGTATATATATATATATATACAGTTGGCCACACTCCTGCTAGGTTCACTTAGCATTGCTAATGCTGGCTGAGATGCTAACTCTGAAACACTAGTAGTGAGCTTTGCTCAGCCCATTCATTGGTAGTAGAAGAGGGTGAGGAGGAGGGGGGGGATGGAGATTGAGGGAAGTAAAAGAGGTCTCCTTACTACTAGTGAATAGATCAAGCAAAGGTCACTGTCTTACTATCTTATTATCTTACTATCTTGGCCAGCATTGGCAACACTAAGTGGACCTCACAGAAGTGTGGCCAACTGTACATATACATTATTCACCTACAGTCATCTGCTGGTCACCCAGCCAACCATTCCCCTATGGAAAGAGCTCAGAGCTCATAGTGACTGATCTTTGGGTAGGACTGAGACCACTGACACACCACACACTGGGACAGCGAGGTCACAACCTCTTGGGTTACATCCTGTACCTACTTGCTGCTAGGTGAACAGGGGCTACACATTAAGAGGCTCACCCATTTGCCTCACCGCACCCGGGATTCAAACCCAGGCCTCCTTGGTTGTGAGCCAAGCGTGTTAACCACTGCACTATGTTGTGTTTGTGTATGTATGTCTATTCATCTACTGATAGAACATGGAATGTGACAATCAACACATCATTTGGGTGACCTCTGGTACATTTGCTAATGGTAAACGCCTTGCATAAAAGGCATTGTTCATATATGTATTGCTGCAATTTTAAGTAGCAAAAATTTTTTCATTTGAGTGGGTTTTTTAAGAATAAAATATTGCCATTGTCTCTGACAACAGTTTTAGAATGAATTATGGTCATAAGGCAAGTACATCAATATATTAGCTTTTCTTGGTTGCAAAAAACATGTGTAAATTCTGGTGTAATATTTCAAAATTTAGCTCTTCTCAGCAACTTAGTCTCCCAATAGGCCTACATGAAGCACTGTAGCTAACTTGAGGCGTTAGTGAGCCTTGTTTCTCTAAAGAAGATAGGGAAGGTAGGGATATATAGAGTGTCTCATCCACACTCTCCCCTCCACTACCTTACATGCTGCTGCCATAACACAGTAATACTGAGGGCACCAAAAAGCTTAAGTTTATCAAGACTGCAAAAGATGGTGAAAAGACAGGACAGAAGAAAAGCGTGATGTGACAGTCTCCTGTCAGACCTCACACCTCTACTGCCCACTGTGACATGCCATCTTGCAGCAAATTAGTCTCACCTGCTGTCTCACTTCTCAAGAGGATGATACATCAGAATCTGAGCATCATTATTAGAAGCAGAAGAGTGGCCATAGTGAACATACTTCATCAAGAAAAATTTTTGTTTGAAACACAGAAATGCATTTAATCTTTTTGAAATTACTATCTTTATCAACACTGCAGTAGAACATTATATTAGTTATATTACTATGTTCAGAGTACATTCTAATTTGTCAGATCATATGAGATATGCTACTTGACTAAGTTTGGGTGTGAGGTGCAATATGTATTAGGAAGCCTCTCATGTAGTATGTTCCTCAAAGCAGCAAGTACAAATGTACAGCATTGCCTTAGCTATCTCCAGATTTTTTTCATTTTTATTTATTTATCTATTTGTTAATTTTTTTGTGCAAGGAGAAATGCATCAAATGAACTTTGGGGATGCATAATTAGCTATATGTTATTATGCCTTATAGTCTTTTCACCTACTCTTTTTTACTTGCAGAAATTCAGAAGTATATAAAGATAAGTTGGATGAAGAGCCTTTCAAGAACTGCGAAGAGGTTGACATTAATTTGGAAGTCTAGATCATTCACAGAAATAACCAAGGAAGGTAAGGTGTTACAGTATGACTGTAGTTAGAACATAAAGCATTGCCAATAGTTCTTACATACAGTATAGAAATGTGACTTAATTGAGGTTCAAGTTATGTGTATGTAATGATCTAAACATGGAAACTTTCTACTCCCATTCAGGGAGGAAATGTACCTATCAGCAACATTCTGGGCTTTCATGTGGAGTCCCAGGTTTAATCCTGCCAAGATGCCTTTCTCCTGAAGCTCTGATTTATTTGAGTTTCCAGAATAATTGTTCAGTATTTCAATGTACTAAGTGTGTTCTGGTTGTGCCCTAGTTTGACGCAATACAAATGAAAATGCACTAGTTTAAGGTGAAACATGTAGGTAAATGTTAATTAATTCAGATAGGCAAGTATTATGATGATTGTCATTGTTGAAGTTCTGAATCTCCTAAGTACATAAGGAAGGATTGGAATAATGTATAAGGCATGTGATTATTTTGTGCATATTGACAGTAGATCTCTTGTTTTCAATCTTGAGTTTTTGTGATGACTCCTGGTGCAGCTTGTTGATATCTTTTGTGAGAATATAAAGTTTGATTATAATTAAATGTCGCTTAGTTTAATTTTTTACAGAAAATTTTGTAAGATTTGACATTTTCTTCAAAGGATCTGGAGTATGTAGGACAAAAACAGAGATGTCCTCTTTAGGCAAGGACAATTGTTCGTTGACTTATGCTCAGTTAAAAGAAGAGTTGCATTATTTAATAAATCATGCTAACTAAGTCCAGTGTTTACTTCAGTCTTTCACATGGTGCATTCCATAGTAAACAGAAATATACCAGGTTATTGCCAAAATCATGATGGCAACTCCAAAATCTTGGTTCAATAAAAACACTAGAACAATAACCAAAACTTTTCTCCTATCTACTCAGTAAAATGTACAAGATGACCAGGCCACCTGATCTACTGCTGATGGTTGAGGTCTTGCAGTACAGTCATGCATAACATTTTCAACAATAGACACCTAAGAAAAGTGTGAGTTGAATGTAAATATTCTGCTCTTGAATAGTCAGTATTTATGAAGTCTTATTAAGTCTTAGCTATGAACTATGACACAGCAGGAAAAAATGGTGTATTTTGATCATGACTTAGAAAACAGTAATTAACTATATGCATGTCATATATTCACCAAGGGTGTAACACTTAGCATGACTTATAATACTCCCACAATCCATATGGCTGTCACACAATAACTTCAGTCCCAGCAGAGAAATAGTCTTTCTAAAAGGGACATATTGAATAAGCTAAGTGATGGAAATGCTGATTAGACAGTGAAAGTATTCCGCTTGTTGCCAGTCTGGCAAGGGATGCCCTCCTTAGAAGTTAATGTGATTGTAGCATTCTGGTATGCAGTTGTGCAGTAGCAGTAAGCTCATTCTATTACAGCCATCAATTACAGTATCAAGCAGTACTACATTCTCTCAAAATATCTTTCCTGTCATTATTTTGCTACAATTTTCTTTTATAGTAAATGGGTATATCATGTTGTTCACGTTACTTACCATGTCTTTGATTCTTTTCCCTTTGTTTTAAAATTTTTGCTCATATTTCTCAACATTTCAGAACTACTCGTGTTTTTTCATTGAATAGTTTTAATGAATTTACAGTACAGGGGTGGTCACACCAAAAGAGCTTCCTTATCCAAACATTCTCTTCTTACTTATTTAGCCAGTTCATTATGATAACTGTCAGACACATTGGTGCCCACATGCTCATCCAGGCAGCCCAATTGGGGAAACTAGGCACTGTATAAAAATTCACTTATCACTAGAAATTTTTCATTGAACTTTCACTCATTTCTTTACAAAACGCATCATGTATTCTTATCATTTCCTAACATACCTAATGCATTATGATAGGTATATAGATAAATGTTGTTATGAAAACTTGTGGTATGGCATGAACCATTACTACAGTATATGGTTTTCCTTTGTGCTAATGAATACTGTACAGGGGGAAGAAAGAACCACCCCATCAGCTGAAGTATCAGTTGGCTACTCAGAACTGCAGTATCATAGATATAACATACTGCAGTATGTAGGAATTATTTACAATTCTAGAGGTAACAAAACATTTTAATTTAAACATTCAATAGTAGAAGGATATAATACAAATTATTTACATGTCTAGTATTAAAATAAAAAATAAGTTTTGCTTCATAAATCATCAGTAATTGTACATTTAAACAAAAATAACAGATAAATGAAAGGAACCTACTAATTTTCAGAGAAAACATCATATTAGATTCAAGATGTAGACTTTCCATTTCTACATTCCTATCGTGTCATCTCGGCAACACATGGTGTTGAACATGAGGCACAAACTTTAAAGGAGCGGCTTACCCATGATGAAGCGTCGGTACCACAGGTAGGCTGTGGATAAGCTCAGACTGTACCTGTAAAGTAGGTGGTTACCTTGTGATAAGAATGATAAACTATTGTTATTGACATGAAATTCTTGTTCCCACAGTGACCACCATGGTGGGCGAGATGGTATATGTTCTACTTAACATCTAAATATTTCTTCTACTAATTAACATAATTTGTCATTCACTTTTCTCACTCCCATGAATATTTATCAACAGGCTAAACATCCAAATACACAGCCACCACACTCCTACTTCTTCCTTAGTTAATTGCCCATATCTAAAACCTTCTAGATGAACAGAAGCTACTTTTGGCATGAAAGATGAGTCCAAATTGTCTCCACCTGGCTCGAGAAGAGAACTTGTGATCTACCAGATGTGAGCCAAACACACTAGCCACTACATAATAATGCAAAATTATGGATAGGTATTGTCATAATATAATTCTACACCTAACAACATAATAATGACATAATAGATAATGTCCTACAATATTAACTTTCATACCAGAATAGTATAGCAGAATAGTGGTAACACTTACCATGTCAGCAAGTAAGAGAGGTGTTCATTTCTCATGGTAACCCGTGTCTGTCCACCCTGAGGGCCACCAGGGACAGTATCCACAGCATCCAGGAAGATGGGGGCTGTGTTCAGCATTTGAGACATTGTTGGCACATCTCTAAAAAAGAATAAATAAAAAAAAATAATGTTTACAGTGTGAATCTCTGCCATCAACTCTTTCAGAATTGGATACAAGTTTTCATAATTGTTGTTTTGTTACAAGCAGGGGACACTCTAATTGACTGATATCCTCCCTGCACAGGTTGAGCTGCTGTTCTAGTATGGAATTTGCCCTGGAAAAAATGTTTGCATCATAAAGGCTATTCACCTTGGAATGAGCAGCCCTTCTAACACAAAATATTTCTCAGCAGTGTATTACACCTGCATTGTGGTCAACTGGCAGCATCCAAAAGTCTAACTTGTAAACTCATGGACAATTACTTACCAAATTCTTATTAATCTAAAGATTGGATTACTGCCTGAACTATACTAGATCACCTACTTTCTTAGAGCTTCTAACTAATGTTTTTTCCCTACCTTGCTGGAAAATTTGCTTGAAACAAAATTAAAAAACAATGAGAAAATCCTGAAATGATATACAAGAGTAAAAAGATCTCCATATGCATTATATAGACAAGACATGCACTGCAGGAATATGAATCGGTCACAGCACCTGTACAAGAAGACTGTGGCTCCCTTTTTGTTTTCTGGCATGAATGGTGCTCGCTTTTCTGTTTTGCGTACCACCACTTCCATTTCTATCTGCCCCTCCACCTGACCTTCTACTCTGGTGTCTTGATTCTTCTGCTTGCGAGGAACCCAACCTCGATTGACAAGAACAGTCAAGCTGAAAAGAATCACACTTAATTCTTATTCCTATCAATGGACTTATTACAGTTAAAAATAAGATAAAAACTGAATACATCTATACACATTAATCTCTTTTTAATGTTATTAACTGAACATTAAGGTTTTACATTTTGCATTATAAAAATTATGATGGTAGCTTACATATTAAAATGAGCTATTATCTGCATCTCTCATGATGAGAATGTCAATACACATTGGAATATTAACTTTTTTTTTACTTTTCTAATTTCTTTTAGAGAAAATGTATTAGCATTTTTCCTGCTTCAAAATAAGTTTCCTCTTCATGAAAATATCCCTAACAGCATAATTTTGAGATATTTATTATCTTTATTTGGAAACAAAAAATCATAAAGCTAATACATATTTCATATACACAATAATTCTTATTTGAAATCATTGTTCAGTGTTAAGTCAACAGTATAAAGGATGATCTCTATCATGGCAGACTGGCTTACTAACAACTATGGCTATGATGACAGCAATTATAATATAATATGGAAATTATATGCATTTTACAAACTTTACAAAGTGAAGCAAAGCAGCAGTTTTCATATATTTTGCTAGAAATATACAAAGAAAACTTCATCCCTACTCTCTGTCAGCCAGCTTGAAGGGAGTGATGACGAGAAAGCCACTCTGGCCTGATGATATGAGGCCACTTCCAGAGTGGCTCACATCCCCTTCAACCTGTCAAGGATCTCATGTTACATTTTCTCTTCATTCAAAGAATTTTCTTTATTATTAACTTTAAACCTTCCAATCACTACATTACTTAAATGCAAGGATCATTTTTCACTTTTAATTGCTTATAACTACTTGAATTGTGTGCACAAAGGAATTCCACCTCTTATATCCACTCTTTTGTGTATAAAATAAAACTTTTAGCTTACCTGGTTAAATAATTATTTTAATAGTAAAGTAAAAATAAAGGAGAGGGAAAATATAAAACAGAATATTTGGAAATTTCAGATGTTGAAAGGTATAATTTTCAAAAACTGTGCACACCTCCCCACACACCCACATATAGGCCTACAAGTACAGAGAGAGAGAGAGAGAGAGAGAGAGAGAGAGAGAGAGAGAGAGAGAGAGAGAGAGAGAGAGAGAGAGAGAGAGAGAGAGAGAGAGAGAGAGAGAGAGCGCATTAAGAATAGTTTCCTCTATAATATTTTTCTTAAGGTATGAAAAGCCACTCTACTTGATATTCCATAAATGTTTAAAGCTTAATACATTCACCCATATTTATGATTCCTAAGGCACAACACTGTTAGAAAAATTCAATTAGCTTACTATAAACTTACTGAAACTGCATCTAATTTATATGACTATTTCTTCATTATTTTTATTTTTGGCTATAAAACTTTACCAATGCCGGACGAGGGCCCAAAAGAATCTCTCTGCTGTGGTCAAAGGTTCCTATCATCTTCACTCGACGATATTCTAAATCCTCAAGTTCTTCTAAGCTAAAAAAAGATGGAAGAAAAGACAATTAATATTTCATACAAAGATGATAAATTCATGACAATCATCCTGTAACTTGATTGATAAGTTTTTAGAAAGCATATGATGATAAAAGAATATTGTAGGCACTTTAAATTACTTCATCTATATTTGTATTCATCTTCAAACCTACTTTATGAACATAAATATAAAGAAAACACAGACAATGTTCATTAATTGCACATCACACCTATTGAATCAATAAAATTTCAATATAACATCATCATGCCTTTACTTCATTTTCATCTTTTTAATTAAACAAATGTAACAAATGCACAGTGAACACTATGAGAAGTACACAGTGCTAGCAAAAGAGATATGACAGGTGAGGATGTAATGTTTGAATACTAAAGCATGTATAAATGGAGACTATTTATCCCTCTCTTGGAAGAGGTTCTAGGTGCATTAGAGATATAGATATATTGGTGGAAATACATGCATTACTAAATTTGTTTGTCATTTGCACACTGTTAGTTACACGGTGAAATATAATATAATTAAATAACTTATAGTAAAACTTACTTAATATCCTGCTATTATTAATTGATAATCAATTCTCATAAAAGACTACATGAAACAAAATCTCTAGTTTTAGTGTAATATAATTTATATGGCAATTAAAACCAGAAAATATTATGTAAAGTAATTATTAAAATAATTGAGAACAATTAGGAACAACAATATATCACTTAAGAAGTTGTATTTTTTTTTTTTTTGCATATTTCATACCTACTTTTCTGGAAACCGAATAGGAGGTGCTTTGGATTTTGCAGCTAATTCGTCAATAAGGTTGAGCTTCCATTTTCTCCTCTGAACTTGCCAAGTTCCAAGACAAAATGTGCCTATGGGAACTATCTGCAGATATTAAAAGAATACATCAAGAAAGACATATTTTCTTTTCTTTAACCTTCAGTTGTTTACTCATTAAGGTGTGGGACAGACCTTTTTTCATATTGGCATGGCAACAGAATCATGGGCTTACCAACAGGAACAAGCCCATGGGACCAACGGGATGACTGCCTGAGGTGGCAGCTGAGGTGGCCATCCTACGTACTGGGGCCAGGCGGGGAGTGGGAAGGCCCACCACAACACTGCCCCTCGTGAGGGGCAGTGTTGGGTGTGTTCCATGTTGGGCAATAATCAAGATCCCCTCGCCAATTTTCACTCCCTGGCGAAGGATTCGACTCATCTCTGCAAGGAAATCATGGTATAAACCTGCTCTATGACAGAATGTCCTAGTCTACGGCCTTCCCATATCTATCTCTTAGAGTTTCAGTGGCACATTCTCTTACGAAACATCAAAAATCGACGGAACCGCTATTACCTGCAAGTTGACGGCGCGAGTTTCTTTGCTTGTAAATATGTTTCGTAACACTCTCAGTCCCTTTTTTGTGGCTATGCCTCTCCTCTTCTGATACGAGTCGCACTGTCAGGTAGATTTAAGTAACGTCCACTGTATTGCCTTACCTTGTCTTGTCTTGATGTTGTGGGGCTGTATTACTTTCCCCAGCGCTGTTGGTCCTCTTGTATAACTGCAGGTTTGTTTTGATCCAGCCTCTCTCTGATCGTACAGTGTCCGTCTTCACATTCCATTCGGCTCTTTGTCGTCTGTTTCCCTATACTGTTTTCTCCTTTTTTCTCTGTAACTTGTAAATCCTTTTTGATCGTCTTTGTGTTCCTTTACTGATGACATTTTAAGACATGTTTTCCTAGAATGAGTTTTTTTTTTTTTAATTCTACAATACGCATTATCACAAAGTCTCATCAACGAAATAATTATAATATTCTGTGATTGCAAGAATAGCATGCAAAAAAAAAAAAAAAAGAAAATGTGTAAATTACTATAACATAAAAACCGAAATGCACCAAAAGCAGCTCTGCGTGACGTGGGCGCCGCTGTTTTGCTGCCTGGCTGTCACTTCACCGCATTGAAACTCTGCTGCTTTTCTGCCTTGCCGGCGAAATGGGTAAGACCACAAATTATGAAAAAAAAAGATTACTATATGACAGATTTTGCAATAGAATATGCAATGCCAGATAACCTCGTTAAGGAAAGCTCTTTATCAAAATTCACCGGGTATCACGTTCATGTACTTCTTAGGTTACACGTTGCTTTCCCTTTGTATAGACCCCAACAGAGTGAGACCACAACTACAGCACAAAATGAATTAGTGAGGGAACTCATTACTGCTGTAGTTTGCGGCAGGACTGGGAATTCAGAACAGTGCTCTCGAGAAATGTTAGTCTTTCAGATAATGTTAATTGAATTCTTTATGATCATTGTAGCCTTGATAGATGCCGTAGGATAAACATGAATGGTCAACCCTGATAATGGTAAATAATAGGATGGCTTCTGCTCTTAACTGCTTCTATCTCGTCAGGCAACTCACATGTATCATTACCAAAATTTATTAAATCATCAAACAATTTGAGTTACATGCCGTTCAGTAATTTTTCACATAGCATGTTTAATCTAATCTTGTATTACATAGTTTTTTTTCCCCATTTTTACACTAATATTGCCTCTTCAAAATTATTTTCTTTTTATTTGTATTCAGTAATACAACACATTTGGTTATAATGCTAGTTACTCTTAAATTTAAGTCTTATTATGTCCTCTATATGTTCCTGTCCTTACTTAATGGAAATGATCATTTAACCCACACATTACCAGCATAAGAAAAAAGTATCATCCATAGTTTATTTTTTATTTATTTATTTATTTATATTTATTTTATTTATTTTTTTTGCATTATTAATATTTTACCTAAATTAAGGAAGTAAACAATAATTCTGTTCTCACCTCCCTATAAAGTTGATTTGTGGGTTTTTGTCAGTCTTTGGTATGTTGTGTGCCAGAGAGTTGTCATGTAAGTAGTGCAAAGCTCCTTAGTGTTCTACAGGCAAGTACTCCCATGTCACTATGCTCCCTCCTAACCTTATTTCCTAAAACGTTCACATCCCTCCCCTCCCCCCTGATACACTGCTCCTCCTGCTATTGTAACAGTATTGTCTTGTAAACTTGTAACCCTGGATGTATCATCTGGCCATATATATGTATGAATGCCCTTTCCCATTCCATTCAGACTCACCAGACCCTCCCAGTCTCCGGATAACCATCCAGCCCTCTGCCTGCCATTGCACTGTTGTCACAGAACTCAGTAGCCTTGCTAAGTCATCTTAAGATATGGCATTACCTTTCCCATCCAGTGACACACCACTCAGCAGCAGTAAGGAATATCAAACCCAACATGACAAAAAATACCTTAAAATATGCACATAATACTTCATTGACTGGCATGAAAAGGCAAATGAGATATGCCATTGACACTCTGCACACACTCAGCTGTGAAGTTCAGTGAGGATTGCCTTTGCTTCATAGTCACTGGGTGGAAGGAGCAGGGCTTTTTCCAGAAGTTTAACTGGTTTTACTTGAAAATCCTTCATTCCTGAATTTATGTAATTTTAGACTTTGAAAAAACTGTATGATTGTTTATTTCTTATTTATTTTCTTTCAGATGCAAAACTTTATTGTTGATGTGGGATATTTAATGCATATTTGCTACATAATCTTACCCAAATTGATATTTTCAGGTGTTAATATAAGAGATTCTGAATACCGTAAGTACAGCTGAGAGTTAGCAAGGCATTTGCTTGAGTCACAGGATTGCTGAATGGCAGTGCATTTTCTCTCTTTTCTACACCAGGCTAAGTATTTCATTTTGTTAGACATTCAGTGAATACTAGACAAACTGTGATTCTCTTGTATTACTGTACTCTGATTAGTCACAACTACTTTGCAGTCTGAAGTGGATTTTTCTTTTGATTTTCTTCTGTAGCTCCTGATTTTTACATTTGTGCACAACTCACCAGTCCTGGAAAACAAATTGCCACCATATTCAGTGTGATGCAGACTAACATCTAGAAATGTAAGGTAGCTGGCAGTATTCTGAGTGAGGAATTTATTTAATTTAACAGTTAGATTTGTTTAAGGTGGATGTTATGTTTTTTGCTTTCCTGTTTGCTGACACATTGCACTTTTATATCATCACGTATACACTTTTTTTTATTATTATTTGCTGTGAGACAGTTTACCAGGGTTTCTGGGAATATTGTTAAGTAAGCCTCTGGTTACACCTGACATCCATTTTATCATTAAAAACTGTGCAGTCTCTGTATATTTTGTAGTTATGCAGTGGAACTCTAATATTTATACTTAAAGTAATTCTACAGGTATTGTTTTAATTGAAAATGGAATAAGATTTAAATGTACACCTGCAATCACTACAGAAATTATGGATGTGAATTTGCTCATGTTTGTAAATCAACATCCAAGAATATAAAACTGTGATACAGCCAGGTATCTCATGTCAAGCAGTTTGTTCATTATGAAGACTATGGGTCATGCTTTTGCACATGTAGTCATTCAGTGTGCATATGTTTGTATCATGTGATGGTAGGTTTCAACTTAGAGGAATAAGATGATTATTAGACTTGGTACCACAGACTATAGCTTGTCAATTGAAGTGAGTAGGTGTTAAAGTATTTAAAATTACTGTGATGAGAGCAAATAAGGTTTACAATTGTAATATATGGCATGAGATCCTTATAATAGCTAATACTTGATTATGCCATAGTAATGTTATTGCGGTTAAGAAAATATCTAGTTTGTATCTAAGGACCTACAACTTTTAATTAATCTGTGTACTGTATCCACTATTCAGTATCAAGAAAAAGGTAGGACTTGGATAGAGGGGGCATTGTTATTGTGAGTAGGAGTTCAGTAACTTGTTTCTTTAACTGGAGAATTGATATTGTGTATAATTTTCTAACAGAATATGGCTTTGCCACCTCTACCAAAACAAGTTCTCTATGTGTAAGTACAGATTATGATTAGCTGATCATTGCTTCATTCAGGATGGTGTTAGTGTCAAAACACCCTCAATATATCGTAGAGGAGGCAAAATAATTATTCAGAAGGAGAGTAACATGAGCTTGAAACCATTTTTTTGTGCCAGCCATGCTATTCCTGAGTGATCACACAGCTGAGCTTAAATGCTGTTGAACTTTGCTTTGTGCTATCCACCACTTATCCAGCAGATGTCCAAGATTGTTGATGGAAGAAGTCAGCGTTGCACTCATGGCTTCACATCTCTTTTTGAGACATGAGAAAGTCAAGAATGAGCGGAGTCTGGTGTATCATCATCTTTACATGAGAGGATCATTAAGATGGTCTGACAAAGCATAATGCAGATGATAATCATTTCATATCCACAGGGCAACATCTAAGAGAATAGGATTTGTCACAACTATCCAATAATAAATATTCCTTATAATTAAAAAGATATGTATTGTTCAAATTTGTTTTGCCACATCACAAGATATGTTATATTTTACTGCT
Source organism: Scylla paramamosain (assembly GCF_035594125.1). Taxonomy (NCBI): domain Eukaryota; kingdom Metazoa; phylum Arthropoda; class Malacostraca; order Decapoda; family Portunidae; genus Scylla; species Scylla paramamosain. The sequence goes on from NC_087177.1 coordinate 2,189,015, forward strand.
ATTAATCCAGAGGTAATCTAAAGCAATTTTGACTTCTTCGTCCCCTAATGATGGCATATCTACTTTCATCTGTTTCATAGATCTAGTTTCACATGAGTCAGTATAATATATATATATATATATATATATATATATATATATATATATATATATATATATATATATATATATATATATATATATATATATATATATATATATATATATATATATATATATATATATATATATATATATATATATATATATATAAGAAATGCACCTTTAGGTAATTACAAGATTTTAGTTTACTATTCATAGTTGATTTCTGCTGTTATTGATATACTTATCCTTTTCAAAATATTTGCATACATGTCACTGGCAAGCCTGTTGATGTGAACAGAGACTTGAGCTGAATGTGGAACTAGTGAAGTGCAAAGTAGAACAAAAGTTCTCATGTCTAAAATTGTGTTTTGCCTTTACTTATCAAATCACTGTAGAATTAACAATATATATGCTTTCATTTTACTTAATTGTCCCTGTCTTACATTATTTATGAATAACTGACAGAGAATAATTGACAGCACATATTGGTACACAATTGACTTTGATGCACTGTTGATAGTGCACTTATAATACAGGATAATTGTGTGTTGGAATGCCAGTAGTCTGTCTCTTGGTAATTAGTTGAATTATTTTCTAACATACACACAGCAATATATATATATATATATATATATATATATATATATATATATATATATATATATATATATATATATATATATATATATATATATATATATATATATATATATATATATATTGTAGATACACAGATAGACTATTGAAATATATTGATTTTATTATCAGTCTTAGAAATAGTTGTTCATATATATATATGGTAATTACTTGTTTGTTAGTCTGATTTGTTTAATGTGTTGGCAGGTGTGAGCACTGCAGCCTCCTTTGGTCTGTCCATTCTGTGCTGTTTGCTGGTGTTCTCAGCACTGCAGATGTACAAGAATCCACTGGGGTCCACAAGACTCATGACTCTAATTGCAGGATATGTTGCATCATGGCTCTTCATTTTCATGTTAACTGTATCCTTTTAACTGCAAACTTCTTAGCTTTAAGCACTGTTAAAGATCAATGATAAGGAAGGTTACAGACTATTCTGAATTCAAACATTCATCTAATCTTTATATTAGAAATTTTGTTGACAGTAATCTATGGCATATTCACTTAAATATGCTTTCTGAACTGCTGATCTAGTATTATGTTTCCCACTAAAAGTCATCAGTAAAGAGAGTACATTCATATCAACACATATAAATAAATTATATATATATATATATATATATATATATATATATATATATATATATATATATATATATATATATATATATATATATATATAATTTATTTATTTACACACACACACACACACACACACACACACACACACACACACACACACACACACACACACACACACACACACACACACACACTGTCTGTGTGTGTGTGTCTTAGTAATTGTCCATTAGTAAAGAGTGTTTATTAGTATAACTTAGTTGGCTTTTATTTGTACTGTCTTATTTTCTTAACTCTAAAGCAGGCTGTGAGCAATCTGGAAAACATCATGTTTGGCAAAGGTTTCCAAGCCCGTGTAATCCCAGAGGTGGTGCTGTGCATGGTCCTGGCATGTTCAGCAGCAGGCATGGTGCATAGAGTGTCTGTCACTGTGTGGTGAGTGGCCTATAGATGTTCTTCTAAACTTGTAATATAGTTATTCAGTTATGCTCATTTAGATTGTTGGTTTTCATATTTAAAAAAGGTTTTGATTCACATATATGTATGTACACATGACTCCCTATTTGATGAAGCAGCCTTCCTACCCATATTTTTACCCAAAGTGGTATGTCAACTCAAGGGAATTTACTAGGTAAATATCGATGACCAGAAGTTGTGACATGTAAATTAACACTTTTTTATTGCTATTTGGTACAATTTTCCTTAATTATCATTCACTTTGAGACTTCATATGTTCCATAGCCACCTCCAGTCTTTAAACTGGATAGAAATTGAAAAATCTAGACAGGGAAGCATGGGGAGAGGGACAGGAAAGGGGATTTGGAGGGGGAAAGGAAGAAGGCAGGCCTAAGATTCATGTCAAAGGCAGCTCAAGCTAATGATAGATGTCGCTTTTTGTTAGAAATATAGATAAGAAAGCTGTTTGATCAAGTAGGAAGCCATCTATACATAAAAGCATGAATTTCATGAGGACTGTATCCATTGCAATTTTCATTATTAACATTCAGAAAAGTCTGTTTTATAGTATCTATATTATCAAGCCTTCTATTTTTAGTCATATCCATAAACATTTTATCATAGCAATACACATCCAGTTTGGAGACTTGCAGTTTTTATCTTCATCACCACTAGCATTTCCTCCTTTGTTATTAAAGATTCATATAACTTTCTTAACATATTAATTCCCCATTCTTTTTTGCATTCAGTAACTTTCAATCTTTCCTTTCAGCCTTCTGTGCTCCATGGTTGGACTGTATTATATCAATAAAATGGGACAGTCTAGCACAACTCCTGCTGCTCCTTCAGTGTCAGGCTCAAAAAAGAAGAAATAAAATATTGGATTATGATGTTCATTGAATGATTTCCATATGACATTCATATATTTCATGTTAACTTGGAATGCAGATTTTGTTTATACTCATTTTTAACCATCCATAATTTCCTATAGACATGCTGGAGCTTGGTGTGTAATTTGTTGCACTGGTTTTCTTAAAATACCAGAAATTATACTTTTTAAAGGGCCCAGGGATTTGTAATAAAAATCAGTTAATTAGTCATTGTGTATTCTTGACCCATGATATGTGATAAATATATTACAGGTCTTTTAAATATATTACAGTTCTTTGTAGCTTATGTACTTGTATATACTGTAAACTTACCTCTAAAGCTACATCATCTTTACCATTTTTAAAGATATTCTGTCTGTTCTACAGAAAGTTTTCATCAGCAGTATTTATATTTTATACAGTAAAATCCCTCTTCTCCGGCATCAACGGGACCGCCAACATGCTGGATACTTGAATATTGCCGGATACTTGAATAGAAGTGAAATTATGTCCACAATCACCACCCTACACACACATCTTACCATAACAAAGATCAGCTGATCTTAATCAGCAGCTGATATGATCAGCTGCTTAAGTGTAAGCACAACACGCTTCCTCTTTTCTACAACTTTAGGCATGATGAAGGCGTCAGGCGATAAACAGTGCACACGCGGGACTGAGTTACTGAGTAAACGCAGTGCAGTGGGCTGCGGATGGCGCAAAGCAGTGCGCTCCGGTGGCGAAGGGACAAAGTATGCCTCGTGCGGGAATTTTAATCGATTTTATGAGTACACATTGATTTTTTATTGATTTTAAGGCTCGGGGAAAAATGTGCCGGATACTCGAATGCCGGATAAGAGGGATTTTACTGTATTTCACTTTTATTTCTGTTTTGTAAGACTGGCTATGTAATTTACAGTTATCAGGGAATACTTTATGCTAAAACAGATCATTTCAATATACCTAAATACACAACATCAGAAATAATTTGATAGGATACTTACTTTGAAAAGGCTGTGATTAAAAGGAGCATTATTTTGTTTAAATAAACATAATCAAGAATGATGAAACAAGCTTGGCATACAAATTTGCAGACTTCAATTGAACTAGATGAATCATTGTTTGTCTTTATTTTTAATATAAAAGTTGCAGGAACAAATATAAATCATGCCATTTGTGCAGTGCAGAGAATATTTGTATTATAAGCAGTAAATAAGATTTTAATGGTCTAAAGAATAAGCAACCAGTGAAGTAGTACATTGCTGTTGCAGTCTTAATGAGGAGTAATGGCATTTAGAGACATAAATTGGGTAGGTGGGTAGGGTCTTCACCATGCAACTATAGCTAAAACACCCAGAATGTCCTCATCTTTATTCTAGAAATGTAATTATGACCCTTTGCTGTTGTATCTTATGCTGTACACTTGAGTGATCTTGACTTTTGCTAATTTCATATTTTTTTCAACATCAAACACAGTCCATGCATCCCTTTCCTTGTAAAAACCATTATGCTCCTCACAAATAATTCTTCTGTAGATCAAATAAATCAGAGCTTTGGGAACTGCACCTAGAACCCAAACATGAAATCCTGCCACATTACTTTTTAAGGAACAGCTGCACCTCTTGCCCAAGCAGGGTCATGGAACTTTAATGTGTGGGTCATTACATTCAAATTTATTTCACCATACACTTGTCCAAATGTACAGCTTTCCCAGCTTTTGTTTCCTTAACTGATTAAGTATTTTCTAAAATGAAAATGTTCTGTTCCATCTCTTGTCTGATCAAAGTTTTATATGCACAACCCTGCCAGGTTCCTAAATTTTCTTTTCTTTCAGGAGCATACATTAAAGAGAAATGCATGTTCTTGGAATATATTTGAATTAATGATAGTGATGTGGAGTCCTATTCCAAAAAAGAAAGTAAGTCAATGGAAGACGAAGAGATATGATAAAGGAGTACACATTAGTGAAAGAAGCTAGGCACAAATAAGCAAAAAGGAGATTGATGTTTGGATCAGGAAAGATTGATACTCCTCAACCGGAGGGAGCAAGGCGTCAGCCATACACACATACATACAGATAGGCAGACAAAATCTATAAATATGTCATGTTGTTACATAGTGGCCTTGCTCTCCAGCTGTTCAAAATTGGCGTTACGCGTACCACTCTCTGATCCGATGAACTATATAGTAATTACTTTATCAGTTTTTACAAGTTTTAGCGTGGTATATTATATGGCATGTGAAGTTATAGTAACAAATTTAGAACATTATCTTTGCAGATTATTTTTAATGATAACTAGATGAAATTGAAAAAAAAAACGTGAAAATATTTATTCATCTGATGATATATTAAAAAAAAAAGTTATCTAGTAAATTTAATAAAAAGAAAACTCAAGTTAGTCGAATTTATTCCGGACGAATCAGTAACCGTGAACTGGCAAACAGCTAGGCAATCACTGAGGACTTGCGCCAACCAGTACTTGTAAGATAGCTAGGCAGGGGAACGAGACACGGACACACATCTCACCTTTATTGGGCTCGGCCCGGAATTGAGGATACACTCTTGGCGACAAGCAGTGCTTGGCTTGCCGCCGAGAAAACATATCGTACAAATAATAATATATCCAATAGTACTGAAGTGACCATATAAGGGGGAGAAGGGGGAGGGTGTGCGTGCCTGCTGCCTGACAACTTAACTAGTCAGTGTGTCGTGTCTATGGGTGGTGTTAGTACAGGTCTGTTTCAACTCCCACCCTGACAGAATTTGTGTGTTTTTTTTTTTTTTTTTTTTTGTGTGTGTGTGTGTGTGTGTGTGTGTGTAACCACGCCTACACAGTGGCTGCCAAGGCTTACCCATGAGTTAAACCTTCTTTAGTTGGTAATGAGGAAGGCGTGGGCTCTAGCAGTGGACACCTGAAGGCAGCAGTGGGTGAAAACAAGCAAAATAAAGAAAAGTTTGGCTGTGAGAAGGTGCTAGACAGCCAGGCATGGTGACGAGGAGGCAGGAAGATAGGTCACCACCACCACAGGGAAGGTAAGGTCAGGAAGTGTTAGAATAAATTTAGGTAACTTAACGTAACTTTTTAATGAATAACTGAACAATCCACGGTTTTAACTCATTTTAACGCATCTCACCTAACGTCCAGCACAATATATTCCTGTGTCAGCCTCGTCTCGTTGCTAAAAACCGTAAAATTTAACTTAATGAAATTGTAAACAATCTGGGTCGTCTCTATTTATCAGCCATTATCTATCTTATCTGTGAGTGTTTTAAACCAATACTGTCGCAAAGCGGAGCCACATGACCAATCTTTAATATCCGCTCGTTAGATATACCTGCCATTTCTTAGTTTAAGTTTGGCGAGGGTTTAAATGAGTGAGAAGGGTTGGTCGTCCCCTCCACTGGCCCCCCAGCGCCATCTTGGATAAGGCTCCCCAGCCCCCTCCGGTTCCAATATGATTTTTTTTATTTCCTAAGTATTTTATTTCGGCTTGTAGTTAAGATTTTATGGTTTGTAAAAATATTTCGTTGTTTTTTAAGTTATTTGAGCGCGTGTGTTGCGTGAAAAGTGGTGATTTTGGCGTTGTTTTTGTGTAAATAAGAGGGCCGTTTTCGGCGTATTTTTTTACGGGGTCAAAACTAGATTTTTTATTTCAGCCTTTACCAGGTTCTTATTGGTTTTAAAAAATAGTTGGTGTTTTTTTAAGTGTGTTGCCGTCCCGCTCAGTGAAATGCGTGCACCGTACACTTGTTTTTATTCGTGTTCAACTTCCAATAATATTGAATCTTTTTTCGGTAGATTTTTTATTTGTGCTTGTAGCTCATTTTAAATGGTTTTAGAAAATAGTTCAGATTTTTTAAAGTGTTTTCCGTTATGTTTAAGCCAGAATGGGTGGATATTTGAACGATTTTAAATGGGGTGAAGGTTCCAACAGTTTCCAGATACTTCTTTTTAAATATCTTTAATACTACTGCGTTTTGAAATGTGTTGTTATTTTTGGCATTAGTTAAAATGTGTGGCAAGTCTGAATTTATAAAGCATTCCTGTCTAGCTGCGTTTTTTAGAGGGGTCATTTTCAAAATGAAATACGTACGTACGTAAATAACGCCCGCTGTGACGTCATCAACCCCCAGCCGTGACGTCACAAGCCCCCCCCCCAGCCGTGACGTTATCAGAGTGGTACCTTCCCTAACTCCCTTCCAGTCCCTCCCAGTAAATATTCAGTGGTTTTTTTTTTTCAAGGTATTTCAAGGTGTGTGTGTGTGTGTGTGTGTGTGTGTGTGTGTGTTGCCTTATTTTTCGTTGTATAGATGGTGATGCAGTGTGTGTTGCTTTGTCATTATGTCTATTATGTGTGTGTGTGTGTGTGTGTGTGTGTGTGTTGCCTTACTTTTCGTTGTACAGATGATGATGCAGTGTGTGTTGCTTTGTCTTTCGTTGTACAGGTTGTTATGCAGTGTGTGTGTGTGTGTGTGTGTGTGTGTGTGTGTGTGTGTGTGTGTGTGTGTGTGTGTGCGTTGCCTTATCTTTCGTTGTACAGATGGTGATGCAGTGTGTGTGTGTTTGTGTGTGTGTGTGTGTGTGTTGCCTTGTCTTTCGTTGTACAGATGCTTATGCAGTGTGTGTGTGTGTGTGTGTGTGTTGCCTTGTCTTTCGTTGTACATATGCTAATGCAGTGTGTGTGTGTGTGTGTGTGTGTGTGTGTGTGTGTGTGTGTGTTGAAAATGTACTGACTAGTACATTTTCAGGCGAGGGAGAGGGAGAGGGAGGGAGTCACAGAACTTGCCGTCTGTGAACGAGTAACAATGAAGAAATTACTGGCGGAGTCTCTCTCTCTCTCTCTCTCTCTCTCTCTCTCTCTCTCTCTCTCTCTCTCTCTCTCTCTCTCTCTCTCTCTCTCTCTCTCTCTCTCTCTCTCTCTCTCTCTCTCTCTCTATATATATATATATATATATATATATATATATATATATATATATATATATATATATATATATATTCTGCTGTATTTGGAAAGTGGCAGTTTTGCATAATATTTGGAATAATTACATATGTACGATAATTTTACCAGAAGTACAACAATTTCAACCTGTGTAGTACGATAATATGGCCAAAACAATCTGGCAACTCTGCTAGGCATCTGGCATCACATTGCAGCACCCGGCAACAGGAAGGTGACCGAGGACACCCTGCTTCTTCTGCTGACATTATAATCTCCTTGAAGACTACCACGTAACACGATGTCGAAGAAGACAGCTCTGGTTCTTCTGGCAGAGGGAGCCGAGGAAATGGAGGCCGTCATTTCCATTGACGTACTGAGGAGGGGTGGAGTAAGTATTGGTGCAGTGCCGTTTGTTATTGATGGACGAGGCAGGCGGCGCTTGTGAGACTGCCCTGCCTTTGCCTGCCTGCCTACCTGGCCTTGCCCCTGGCTGTGCTGGAGGCTGTTCGGCTTTTCGAGAGACAGGATTATTTACTTGTGTCATTGACTAGATACATAACTGTAATGGTAACTTTTTTTTTTTGTGTGTGTCATTGATTAGATGCACAAATGCTCTCTCTCTCTCTCTCTCTCTCTCTCTCTCTCTCTCTCTCTCTCTCTCTCTCTCTCTCTCTCTCTCTCTCTCTCTCTCTCTCTCTCTCTCTCTCTCTCTCTGAGATCCATCATTGAATTGGCTAACTTAATCTTTGAGGATATGTTATTAAAAATTCAGCATTGAGTCCACAATTATGCCATGATTCTTCTCAGAATTCACATGTTCCAACTCATGCTGACATTTGTGTAATTATCTTACATTTGATGGTTTGAAGTTCTACAGCCACTTATCAGATCATGCTTGCATTTTATCTTGATCACACTACATCTTATAGGAATCCTGACTGTTCATGATTTGTTGGAGAATTTTTGTGTCATCTGCAAGCATGTATATATTAGATTTTACAGTATATTCTGAGGAAGGTCTGGCCTGCTTTACATTTATGTCAATATTTTCAGATGAAGGTGACAGTTGGTGGCATTGGTGGTAGTGGTAGTGTGCTCTGCAGCAGGGATGTAGTGATGCTGCCGGATATGTCCCTGGAGGAGGCTGTGGCGAAGGGTCCTTACGATGCTGTAGTTCTTCCTGGGGGATTGAAGGGAGCTGAAAATATTGCACAGGTTGGTTGTGCTGAGGCATGTTTTAATATAAATCCTGTTGGTTATAATGTAAATTTTGTGGTGTAGGGTCATAGTAAATGTAAAAACTATTGCAAGGCATTACATGACTCTCATGCCTCATGATACAATTTGTGTCAAAATGGATTTGTTTATATCTAAGCTTTTGATGAGAATCGCTTGAAAACTTCAAAAAATCCATCTAAAGTACATTTTCTATCATAATTGCATGAAACTTTGTTCAATCAAGGATCCAAGCTGGACCTATCAATAGACTAACTGCCAACTCTCTCCTGTATGTGGATTTGAAATAATTAGTGCCCCAGAACCAGTGTCATCGAAGAAGGCAGCCTTTGAGCATCACATGTCATCCATTTAAATTGTACTTTTCACCTAATGCATCATCCAACATATTTCAGTTTTCCTCTATTTTCTCAAGAACTACTGGTCATATAAAAATTTTAGTGATAACATTTAAAAGCTCATAAGAATCTATTTTATACATACATAAAGCATAAAAGTTGATTGAAAGTTTTGAGCTATGAGGTGGGGAATGTATTTTCTCTATTTTTTATTTATTTTTTCATAAAGTTTGCTTTATATTTGTATTTTTATTTTTTATTTTATTATTTCTTCTCTCTTTATAATCATATTGTACAAAGCCAGTAATGTATAAGAATGCCAGGAAAAAGAATGTTTGTGAGTGAAATTGATAACATAGAAGATGTTTTGCTGCATGGTCAGGCCATTCCATGGGACCCCCTTAGGGAACCCCAGCTGTGTGTTGCAGTGGCAACACTTACTAAACTTTTTGGTGTGTGAAAGAGTTAATTGTTGGAATGTAACTTAAATTATGAAGGCTTTTTATGAGTATGTTTATTGGCAGAGTGCAACTGTGAAGTCTCTGTTAGAGGAGCAAGAAAAAGCCGGAAGGGTGATTGGTGCCATTTGTGCAGGTAGGTTTACTCAGTGATATTTTTTCCTTGTCTTGAAAGACCTTGTCAGTGAAGTTCATGAAGAGGAAAGTTCATTGCTGATGGTTGGGTCTCATCAGTATGGAAGCTGTTTGTGGTTTTGAGTGTTGCCTTTGTAGTGGCTCTCCCTGGTGTTTTCTTACATTGGTTCAGGTCACTCTTTTTCTCAATTTTTCTCTTCACATACAAGTATTTCAAAAAGTATTTGGCACCAAGAGTTCCAGAGAGGAAAATGTAAACATGAACTCTTCCTTAATAATCATGCTTCAAACTTGCCCATGAACAAAGAGAGAAGCAGAGCTATGCTTACTGGTTTCAAAGTGAATTTGTTTAAAAGTACATATAGATTTTAAACGTTTTTTGTATTGTGTAATACAGTTTTCTTGATGTGTAGACTTAAAGGTTAGCATTCATAAACACAACCAGAATACAAACGATAACTGCATGTTGCCTGTCTTGAAAGCTACTTTAAGTAACACTCGGGCTCTTAAGTCTTGATGACATATTCTGAATGAAGTAACTGCAATAATTGTACAATATTCTAGTGTAGCATTAATAAGAGTTTTCTAAGCATTTAGGACAGTTTTCTAGTGATAGAAGCAGTTTTGCACCATTCAGGACTGATAGTGTCTACAGCTCCAGTACTTATCACTTTACTTATGTAATCTCTTTATCATATTCTATTCAAATTTTGCAGGTATTCCTTGTGAGAAGAATAGCTGTGTGGTAGTGTACATAAACGTACATGATTTTATATACCTAATTTATGTGATTATTCTATTTTAGAATTTTTTAGCTTCATAATTTGAATAATTATTATTAGCTTATTCTAGACTTTAAAAAGAAGAGTATACATAAAGGAAGAAACTTATTGTGTATTTATTAAATGATTAAGCACTGACTTAACATATGAAATTGGAAAGTGAAAGTTTAGTATAATATAGTACTATTTTATTGATATTATCTATAATAATGTAATTATATTCTTGAATTTCAGCTCCTGCTGTTAGTCTGGCTGGTATTGGTATTGGGCAGGGGAAGAAAATGACATGCTATCCTTCCCTTAAGGACAAACTGACAGGATCTGGAAAACATACTTTTGTGGATGAAAAAGTCGTTGTTGATGGTAAGAAACTTTTTCTGCATGAATCATAATGTGAATTGGTTCAGTAAGTCATTAAGCACTGGTTGTTGATTGTATCAATTTGGTGCAAAATCCTGTTATTTGTGGTGGCTGTGGTCCCAGTGCCTTGTGGAACCAAATTGTGCCATTTCTTTAGTGAGTTATGTGGAACAGGCATCAGATATACGTACATGCATTGAGATTAAAAACTGGTCAGCACATTGCTTTGCGTGACTTAATTTGGCCTATTATAACACTGCAGCTGATAAACACAATATGTTTATGGAATCCATCCAGCCAATGATGCCTCACTTTTTTTTCAGCTTATGTACAATCAAAATCCAAACATCTCTTGTCAGTTTAGCTTCAGATGTGACAATTATTTGCCATTAACTATCAGTCAGCTATATAAATAGATTGATAGACTATCATTGAAGAATGAACTTATGCACAATACAACTTTTACATGCATATATTGCAGTATTTAGTGTACTCGTACTTATCTACTTCATGATCCAGTCTGGGGACAGTTGTTTATGGTCCTTGTATCTGCAGTTTGAAAATGACACATGTTCTTGTAGGTGCTATATAATCATGACAGCCTATTTTTGTTACAGTGAATAAACAAAACATTGTTAATCAGATAAAGATGTTATTTAAGTGTGTATTCAAATGCACATATGTTTACTCAAAGAAACAAGTGTAGTTGCAGTAATCTTGATTTTTCTATGTAATGCCTTTTCAGTATTTGTAGGCAATTTATCAGTATATGTAAAATAATTTTTCATTTATAAATTAGGACAGCAATGGAATGTTTTATTGTTTTATTCATTATTAAAAAAAAATCATTTATAAATTAGGACACCACTAGAATGTTTTATTGTTTTTTTCACTACTTCAGAAATTAATGCTTTAAATATTTATATCTGGTCCTTCAATTTTCTGATCCAATTTGCTGTAATTATTGTATGTAGTGCTGTACCTAGACCTTCCTAATTTAGAGGTGGGGAAGAGCTCTGAGGAAATCAGAAGCAGTGTGGAGGTCTTTATGATCTGCTGTGGTACTTTATTGATTTATGAAATATCTCCCATAACAGGTCAGTTCATCACTTCACAAGGACCTGGAACTGCTTTTGACTTTGGACTTGCCCTGGTAGAGAAGTTAGAAGGTTCTGAGAAGAGAGCATCTACTGCCAAGGCAATGCTGCTTCAGTAGATACTTCTGAAAATATTCATTGTGTACTTTTTTTTTTCTGAAGAGAATGGTTCACAAGGAATGTATAAGATATTCCTAGATGGCTTATTGCCTTTTGCTTACCTTTTAAATTTTGAAAGTATTATATAGCATACTTTGGCTCATTAGGAATGTATTTAACTTATTTAAAATTTGTTAAGATGATATTCCTGCAAGGACTACATATATTAGTGTGTCCTCAGCTTTTTTTTTTGTCTTCAAGGAGTGGTTCTGGCATTAAGCTTCTGGATATTAAATTATTTTTTGTTTTTTGTTTGATTGGAGATTTCATAATGTAGGCATGAAATACCTTAATAAAGGCAAGCAATCTGCTTATAGCTGCAAATGATTATTGGTTTAAGTTCATTACTGTATACTTTATCATGACTGTGATACTGGATGAAGACAGCTCTAAAATAGAAAACATGATCTGTGTTGAGATTTTCAGTAAAATAAAAAAAATAAAAAAAAGATTTTTATATCTTTTATTTTAGATTTGGTATGTTCTCTAAACATAGTGAGGTGGGGAAATAAAACGAGAGATCTGCAGAAGGTAGGCATAACATAGGACCACCTACTTGAGTGTTATGAAATGGAGAATTATGTTTAAGGCGGTATGTTCTACCTGCATTAATGCCTGGATCAGACTTGGAATAAGGTACAGCAAGAGAGTTTGCAAGCTGTAGGGATTAGTTATTTGAGAAGGGCATGCTGAGTGACAAGACAGGAGCAAGGGCATGTAGAATGAGCGAAGAGCAAGGAATGCGCTTAGTATGGCAGTACTGAGAGAAGAGTGAAGAGCTTGTATGTGACCGAAATGAAAAGCTCTAATAAGAAAGGAAAGCCACTTAGAAAATGGAAGGGCAAGGTAAAAAATTACATGTGTGGAAGAGCTGCTAGCAGAGGCTGAGAACTTGAACAATTTACAGGGAAATGTTTGGGCAGGGAGTAAGACGCACTTCCGTTGTGGCCACCCGTCATTGGGGGGGATACACCTGGAGGGAGTGAGGCGTCAGAGAGAAAACAATGTTCTAGTACTTAAAGTACATATCCTCCCAACTGCATAGAGACATGTACCTAGATGTCAGGAAGTCTGATTAACAGTATGTGTGCATGGAGTTGGGTTAGATCTCTTTAATTAAGTCTTTTGATCAATTTCCCATTGTTTCAAAATATTACATATTTCCCCCCTTTGGAATCATTATAGAGCAATTAATTTTCACTATGGAGTAATTAATACAACCTTGTAAATCCTATTTTTTTTTCTATGACGAACTGTTTCAAAGTAGGAATGTCAAAAAAAAATTCAGAAACACCAGAAACACTAGCCCTCGCCACATACACGTGACCCACTGTCCGTGTGGAATACATGCAAGCTTCGAACACATCCGAACAGTTGCCTCCAACGCTGTCATCTATTACTTCCTCGATCATGCTCGGGAATAAGTTTCATAATATGTTTGGAGCAGTGTTCGGGAGTAAGTACGTCCGGGTCTTAAGTGATAAGAGACTGCCGAGTGCTGACTGGTGAGAAAGGACACGTTCTGATGTAAGACAGTTTGTAGAGAACCTGCCTGTTTTCTCCTGTACTGTCACCGTGAAGTCTTCCTCGTGGCTGGTGAGTACCGGAAAGAGATACAGTTTATTTCCAGTGCTCATTATTATGTAAATTTTTACAGTGTGCGTTTTGGGTGCTTAACATTACATACTTAATTTTTGTTTATCTTGGGTTTGGATGGGACATGCTGTGTTGTTTTAAGATAGTTTGCAAGGATTTGTTGCTTTCCACTTAGCAGGTTAATGTAGTAGACTGTTATTTGACAGCTTACATAATGTTGTTTTGTTGGATAGGCTATGTTGTTGCTTTGCGGTGACGGGATAGGTTTGTGGTGGAAATAGAGGATAAAATCAAGTGATTAATTGCTGCTATCTTTATAGAAACATGACATATGAGACATTTGCTAATTGGATGAGACTGCGAATTGTATATTTTATGTAATGATTTTATGGTGTGTGCGTGTGTGTTTCTTTGGGGGAACTTCAGAGATATAAGTAGTATTATTATCACACTTTGTTCGTATTAAGAATAAAAAAATATTAAGCACAGTGGTATTTAGACACGGACTGAAAAGATCTATGTTCATATTTTCAAAAGCTTTGTTTTCTCATCTGGGCCATTTTCAAAGGCCACAGAGGTTAACAGTCGTGTTATCATGGGTGTTTCTCTTATTAACGTCGTAGAATCTCTGTTAGACTATCACAAGCATCATGAAAATACCTTGAAAACCATAATAACTTCCAGTCGAGATAAAGCCCCCCTTTCTCTCTCTCTCTCTCTCTCTCTCTCTCTCTCTCCTCTCTCTCTCTCTCTCTCTCTCTCTCTCTCTCTCTCTCTCTCTCTCTCTCTCTCTCTACATAAATGCACCTGAGGAAGACAAGAAACTAACGTTGTTTTATTTCACTTAATTAAGCAGTGTTGTATACATGTATAATTACCCCCCTGAGTCAAGTTAATATATTTGTTTACTTCAGCGGCAACTTGTACAGCTCCCTGTGAGACTGACTAATGAAAAGCTGGAGCAGGGTGGATGAACTGTACGAGAGTTTTCATTACTTGGGCCTCTGGTAGAGTTTATCTGCTCAGGCTTTGTCGTCATAGGCCAGAGAACCAATGGGTATCATGCACATATCTCATGCAGTTTGTCCTTGTCAATGTTGTAATCTCTCTCTCTCTCTCTCTCTCTCTCTCTCTCTCTCTCTCTCTCTCTCTCTCTCTCTCTCTCTCTCTCTCTCTGTTTAGGAGGCGCTTAATGTGCTTAATGCAACTCCCCTCCTAGAAAAAAAAAGTAAAATAGAGAAAGATTCCAATCAGCTGATTTGGTTCCTTTTTACCTTATTTATATTCTCTAGCACTTCTTGAAGGTAGCCGCGCACCAGCATTAGGTAATAGGTAACGTGCCTGCAGCGGCGCAGCACGGATAGGGAGACAGATGGTTGCAATGCCTGTATACCTACCTGCCACTCAGTACTTCCCTTGAGGACAGCCACTCAGCCTCCGTTGCTGTCGTAGCTTGCCAGCCTGCAGGTGCAAGGCTTGGAGGGATGGAGTGTGAGTATAGTTCGTTGCTATGTAATACAAACAATCAATTATTGTTTCTAATATTTCATTTGGCTCCCGGTTATTGCCTGCAGTCCTTTGTTTCTCGTTCGGCATTGTTCTGGGGTGTGCAGTGAAATGCTTACCTTTTAATTCTTTGCAAAGAATAATTGAAACGTTGTTCATGTATTACTAGTGTGGAATTATGAAGTTGTTGGTGTTTGTGGCGGATGAATCTTGTTATTTATTTTATTGTAGTGTTTGTTATTTGTTTCGTATGTTAATCTTCATTAGGATTAAGAAACCATGTTGGGATGGTTTATAGAACCTCTAGGTGGTAGGATAGGGAAATCAAAGTCCAGTCACATCAATTACTTCGCCTTTTTTCTAGTGATTAGTTTTTTTTTTTTACAATAATATATATATATATATATATATATATATATATATATATATATATATATATATATATATATATATATATATATATATATATATTATAATATATATATATATATATATATATATATATATATAGAGAGAGAGAGAGAGAGAGAGAGAGAGAGAGAGAGAGAGAGAGAGAGAGAGAGAGAGAGAGAGAGAGAGAGAGAGAGAGAGAGAGAGAGAGAGAGAGAGAGAGAGAGAGAGAGAGAGAGAGAGAGAGAGAGAGAGAGAGAGAGAGAGAGAATCTACAATAAAACACACAATACACAGCAGACCTTTGTACACTGTTAAGGTAATTTCCGCTACACACTCAGTAGGCCAAGACGCCCCTGCCGCCGGGCAGCCGCCAGGAAGGCGACGCCCACAGGCCACTACGTCACCCTAACCGTAAGCATAACAAGACTCAGTAACTGTGGATTACAAAAATACACTTCGTCTTCTATTCAGTCGAGCTACCTTGATAGGGGATACTGTACTGTACAAAAGCCTTAGTGTGCTCTCCTTACAGCCGTAGACGTGACAGTGAAGCATAGTCTGGTGTGTGGATTGACATGTTATAGATGAATACGTGACAGCAGGTGTACTATGTATACGAGTGTGTGCGTGCACGACCGTGGGGAGTGGTGCTCCTTGCTGTGTGCCAAAAGATGCGACTCGTAATAGTACTGTGCGTTGGTCTGAGACTGATGTCAAGACCTCAGGGAAACAGTGCCCGAGTCACCAACTTCTTGTATGTGTATGTGTGTGCGCTCGCGCGCCAACATCACATGTACATCACACAAAAACCATTAATTTCTCCTTCTCCTTCTCCTCCTCCTCAGCATCATCATCAGTAGTTGTAGTAGTAATAGTAGTGTCATCATCTTTATCATTATAAGTAAGTTGTGGTAGTCGTATTAGTACATAGTATCGTACTATCGTACCTATGGTAGTAGCAGCAGCAGTGGTAGTAGCAGTAGTAGTAGTAGTAGTAGTAGTAGTAGTAGTAGTAGTAGTCATGTCATCGTAGTAGTCATGTCATCGAATAGCTACATATAGTGACTGTTACATTTCACACACACACACACACACACACACACACCCATGTCCTCGTGACGTGGCAATGCGCGCTGCTTTAAGCCACAAAATGCTCATCTACAGTGACAAGCGCAAAAATGAAAGATAAAAGCAAGAAAAAAACTAAATGTATAAAATGTGACTGATAACCTTCTGTGTTGTGACTCGCTCTTGGACGTTTGAATAAGACGAAAAATACGAAAAAAGTGCTATCGAAAAGTAGTATTGTGTGTGTGTGTGTGTGTGTGTGTGTGTGTGTTTGCTCATCCTGTTTGTTTTCTGTAAAATACAATCGTCCGGACATGCTGTAGTAGTAGTAGTAGTAGTAGTAGTAGTAGTAGCTTCATTACTAAATAATAATACTACTACTACTACTACTTATAAAATAGAGTAAATTAACTAGGAAATTATTGGTAGCGGGTCACGTGATAGTTGTGTTTCCTCAATTTGTTGTAACTTTTATTAATTACTTAAAAATATTCAAAAATTTAATTAGGAGGCTGAAGATGACATGGAAAGAGAGAGAGAGAGAGAGAGAGAGAGAGAGAGAGAGAGAGAGAGAGAGAGAGAGAGAGAGAGAGAGAGCGTCCATTTCTATAGGGTAAACGGAGGGGGACGGGAAGGAGTAGGGGAACGCCGCCCCCTCCAGGCTACTGTGTTCATGGGAATGGCCTCAGCGCTATCCAATTTGCCAGAGTGAATAACATGACTTGCCCGTATATGTGTGTGTGTGTGTGTGTGTGTGTGTGTGCGTGGCAGAAAGTAAATGTCCGTTTGTCCGTGCTGCTTTCCTCCATACCATTTATGTGCTAACGGCGTCACACAACCATATTGTTGTGACGCATTTTAATCGGTTATAATAATGTAGTACTGGGGAAAATATTGCATGTATACTCTTTAATGTGCCAACAAACAGTGGCTGGCGGAGAACATGAAACCTTGTATTTTGAAACGCGTTGGATCATGAGAACTATTTTTCAAAGACCACTGATGTGATTTGTTGTCTTTTCATGTTTTTTTCCTATTCGTGATGCAGAGCCCTTGTTCAACTATCCCCCGAGTCACGAGAGGAGGGAAGCTTTATGAGTTTCTGATAAGTAGCTAGACTGTAAGTTAGCCAGTAATGAAGTGCATAGCCTACTTGATTACCTGTTCCAGTATTAAGTTGCATTAATACTAATTTTATCATGTTAAGTTTGGGATAAGTGAATACTGTGTCTGCTCCGAATAAAGAGCTGAATTGAATTGAAAACCCCCAATAACTTCTAATGCAATCTGTTGAAAGAAGTCGAGACAAGGTACCGAAACGTTTGAGGATACGACCTTGTGTTAGAAGGCAGCACCAAATACATCCCCGAGTGAGTAATGCAATGAGTGCCGCTGATACAGTGTGATAGGCTTATTAGCGGCTTTCCCGAAACATGGCGGTGAAGACCAGGAAAGGTGGGGGAGGCTGAGATTAGCGTGGGCACTGCGAAGGACATAATCTCTCGCTGTATTAGATTATAACTGTAATTTCTTGGTTCTTTCTCATGGTTCCAGATAAAGCTGCCATTCTGTCTCCCGCTGACGTACCCTATCTAAAGGCGGCGCTCTATGGATGTGAGTAGGGAAGGCTTCGTGAATCAGTCACATAAACATTATTTCCTAGCTCAGAACTCCCGCTGCAGATGTATTGACTATTGCTTGCTAACGTTTCGAGAGCATGTGCTTAATATTACTCGATATCTGCTCCTTTCATTCATTACTTCTGGATATCACACGGGTACTTTGAAGCTGTGTGTGTGTGTGTGTGTGCGCGCGTCAAATCACAGTTCCAATCAGAGAGGTGCGACTGGCAGCGCGGACCGTCGCCTCAAAGTTGATAACATTCTGGAGGGGCGGTGCAGGAGGCGGTACAGTAGATCACCATAAATCCAGCACCTGTTGGAGTCCGGACGGCCTATACAGCACAGCAGGGCGCGGCGTAATGAAAGGTTTGCATCGTTTGTATTGTTAACAGCGCCGGGGTAACATTTCTCCCTTCTTTAATTTGCATACTAACGCGATAACACCGCCCAGGGTTTATTTACTGATGTTGCCCTTCTGGTTGCTTTATATTTTGATGTTTTTATTTTACCTGACTTTGCCGCGTGCCTAGTTATTTATTCACAGGCTGTTGTGTCTTGCTGCTGGAGTGTACAGTGTTAGTAAAAGTTATACACTACACAATGGTGGCTGTCACTACACGTTTGGGACAGCCGTGTCTGCTTCATCAGGGATCTGTTTTCTCTCTCCCTCACCACGTACATCCCTCTTCCTGTTTTCAGTTCTGGGTCACTTACGTAGAATAAATTAACTTAAAAAAAAAAATCTTTCTTTTTGTCTTGTATTCATGGATGTGCTGCACGTCTCATGAGAGAGAAATGCGATGCGTCTTTCCTTTTATCGGAAATGAGAACGCCGCAGGAAACGTGAAGAAATAGTGAAGAAATAATGGAATGGTTGTATTGAAACGTTTTCCATTCATTGAGCATTCCGAGTATTGTCTTCAGAATTCGAAAATGGAGTTTTTTTTTTTCAATATATATTATAATTCTGGCTGATCTTATACGATGCTATTTTATTTATTTATTTATTTTATTTTATTTTTTTTCGCAATGATTAGTGACAAAGTTATTTCGTGGTGGCTTGGAACAAATTTCACCACAGAGGCGTGGTCTGCAAAACACTGTACCCCGCTAGGGACAGGACTGGAACCCTTTATGCCGTATAGGACCTTGTATTAAGTGTTCTGTCGTACTTGTGTGGTGTGATGGACTCGTGTGTCATCAGGGCAGGGATTCACGAGGGCACTTCCTTTCAAAACTGAGATGCTATACAATTAGAAAGTTACAAACAAAACGTGCTTTTTCAGCCATAATGTAATGCTTCCCGAGGGTAATTCTTTGCACTTGCATCTCCACACGCGGCGCAGTGGTTCCTCGCTAGCACTTGCATCCCCTTAACAGTCTCAGGTAACGAGGCATCTTACTTGATGTATTTATTTATCTATTATATTTTTCTAACTCTTCTGTCATTGTGAAGAGAAGATTTAAAGCTTGGCTCGGTAGGATTCTTTAAACTAATGTTTTAAATTGTTATGATGTCTTTTCTGCCGCTGTAGGTAACTGCCCTGGCGGTAAAACAAGATTAAAAGTTGGCGCAGTAAGGCTGAGGCTCGTGGTGCTGATGGTATCGGTGCTGGAAGTCCTGCAATAGTCACCCCTTCGTCGCGTACATGCATTTTCTCTGAGGCAGTTGTCCAGTCGGGGTTACCAGTTATTTAGGCCAGAGGAGGGTTCAGACTTGCCGAAAAAAAAAAACAAGTACTGAAATACGATGTTTCTCCCTAAGAATATTAAGCCTTTGACTGCTAATGGGAATGTAACTCTTGATATTTTGTTTAAATCAGCATAGATCACGTTACGGACCAGAAATATAACTACAGGCAGGAAAGAGTTTGAACTACTTGGTAATTTCTTTAGCTGAAAGTTGTGCCTTATTGAATTATGCTCTGAACTTGTGTAATACCCTTCTTATGAAATGTGCGGAGGACCCATGGTAGTTAAAAAGGTTTACTCTTTACTGCTGCATGACTTGAACAGCAGCAAGAACTTAGTGTCGTAATTAATAACTTTGAAGACGTTAGTAAGGCTGGATATCTTTTTTTTTCTTTTTTTTTCTGACTTAATAAGGCGAGTGACAGTCATTAGTCTAGTTAGTTTTGTCCTGACTTGATGAAGGGGCGTCACATGTGTCTGTTAAAGGTGAACTAGATAGAAACTCTGTCCCTCTTCATGTAGCTTCCACCTTCCTCTACAGACAGTCGCTAGTCACGTGCGTCTGGAGGTGGGTTGGGTTGGAGTGTCTGTACGATTATCTAAAAAAAAAAAAAAAATAAAAAAAAATAAATAAAAGTAACATGAATCGAAAAAAAAAAAAAAATCAGGGGAAAAGGAGATCGAAAAAAAAAAAGATGAAAAGGAGGAGTCTGTTCGTCAAGTGAAAATGAACAGACTGTTACAGCATCGAGAGTCGCGGTTTGTCAATCACTGACGACATGGTTAGGGTAGAAACACTATAGTGCTACCAACACAGGCACACGTTCTAAACATCGTAGACAATGTGAGGCGAGAGTCCATCATTATATGCCGACATAGTACACGTCCCTCCTCGGAGACTTTAAAAACCATGGATAGAGATTCCTCTTAGCAGTGATGGTTGTGGTGGTGGCCGTCTAAGCGGGTTGGAGTATAAAGTCTGAGAACAAGGTCACTATAGAGCTCGTCAGAGAGGATCACGTGAGGAGGGGCGCTGGTTCGGCCTCCTGCTAGCTGAATCTGGAGGAGAGAGGGTCGATGTGCACGTCCTCTGCTGCCGGGAAGTGCTGGCTGGAGTCCGCTGCGCTGCGATCCTCATCCGGGGTGTTGTAGCCTATGTCGATCACCTTCACGGGATAGGTGAGCTGGTTGCCGTTGTCCCACGAGTAGATCTCCTGTGGCGGTGAAGGGAGAGTGGTAAGCGGTATTATCAAGCGGTTTACTATGGGTTTCAGCGGCCGTGTTACATCGTTTTTCGGGTAAAGTCTAACAAACTAGTGAACTGGGATCGTATTTTGACAGAGCTTGCTTCAGACACTCAAGTAATTTCCGTCACTGTGTCCAAGTAACGATGTAACGGCCTCTGAAATCCGTAGTAGGAAGGACGTGAGGCTTTGCAAGTGTATCCTTTCTTTGTCATTTTCTGAGCAGGTGATGCTTGGGTGAAATGGGAAGAAAGGGTTGTGTGTGTGTGTGTGTGTGTGAGGGAGTGCGTGGGTTGGCATTAATGAAGGAAATGTGTAAGCTGTGTAAGCGAATAATCTTGGGAGGACGCGAGGACTGACTGTTTTTTTGGTTCTTTGTAACTGAGAACGTGGTAATAGGGTGTAACGAGGTGGGGAAGAAGGTGTGTGAGAAGGGGAATGTGTTGGCGGTGGTGAAAGTAATACTCTATCGGGAGAAAGCGACGAGTTGTGAGTGATTTAAGGGGGGAAGGAGTATTACAAACCAACCTATTATCTATCTCACCTTCCGGAGATCCTAAACAACAAGCTACATTCACAGGCATTATTTTATTTACCTCACTTTTTTACCCTAACCAGATCAGCAACACCTACGTATTTCACAGCCTCATTACCACTTAAGTAACCTCATTCATATTCACTCGATCCCTGTGAAACAACACCAAGAGGCCTCCCACTCATATTATCCTACAAACCCACTAACCGGTCTTAACAACACTAGGCAAAGGATAAAAGCTGGAATGACGAACCCCATAACCTCATTCAGTCAATTTCAACTGATTTAAGACCATATTCATAATGTACGCCTCACCTGGACTGCCTTCGAAAGACTTTAGTTGAAGTAATACGGGTTTTCAAGGATATTTTTACAGTTTTGGTGACAGATTAACAATATTTCTACAATGTTAAAAGGAAAAACACTGTTGAGAACCCGGCTAATCACCTCTGTGGCCTTCGAAAATAGTCATGGAGAGAGAGAGAGAGAGAGAGAGAGAGAGAGAGAGAGAGAGAGAGAGAGAGAGAGAGAGAGAGAGAGAGAGAGAGAGAGAGAGAGAGAGAGAAACGTTTCTTAATACGGGCCTAACATGCAACCAATTTCCCGGTCCCTACCTTGGTGTCGAAATTGTAGCCGAGCATGGTGGTCATCCTGAAGGGGTTGTTGAAGGGCAGGTCCACATCTAGCAGCCTCTTGCGGTACAGGTCGAAGGCGAATCTGGCGGGGGGAAGGACGTGGGGTGAAGGATGAGATAAGTTGTCTGTTTTTTTTAATTATTATTGTTATTTATTTATTTATTTATTGTTTTGTATGCTTCAAGTAACAAGTGTGGAAGCGATTATTAAGCATGAATAGCCTGGACTTGCGTAGAAATGCATGAAACTGCATATAACGATGATTCTGCGTTTAGTTTCTAGGGTTGCTGAGGGAGGGAAGCATGATGGGAGATGAGAGGGATGTGGACAGTTGTCTGAATCCTATTTGCGTTGAACTGTATATAGAGACGGCCCGGGGGATTTTGTTTTTATGTTTATCGAGAAAGCTTAGGGAGGAAGGGAGGAGAGCTATGAACAGTTTTGTTTGAATCGGGGCTGTAGATGTTGTATAGAGATGGTCGGGAATGTGGCTGTTAGACTTCTGAAGGGAGTAAAGGGCGAGAGTTATCAATAGTTTTGTGTCAGTGTTGGGAAATATTTTATAAAGTACTGATGTTAACTTTGATGTACTTTAATGTTAACTGTCCAGCGCAAGTGACTTAGCCTTCAAAGTTTGCGTGCCCAACATTTTATGGTATGAATACGGGGAAAAGTTGCGTACTTTAAGGAAGTTTGAGTGAGTGAATTTTCTTGGGATATATATATACATGTGATGAAATAGATTGGAGTAAACATGTTTGTAGCTCTGGGAAGTCATCCTTTGCAGCGAGAGTATCACAAAGTTATGTCTTTTTATCTACACCTGACTGCAACATTCTTCACAAAGGGCTTTCATAAATATATACAAACGTACAGAATTAATCCATCGCTACGTATAAAAAAAACCGGTAAAACGTAAACTTCGGGGATGAATTTATTGAGAGTTACATGGAGAATCCCAGACAGGTATGTGTATGTACGCCACGTATTTAATAACACGAGTGCCTGTTAGGTTAAGTCTGGCGATAACGGAGGAGAGGGGAATATATATATCACGTAAGATGAGTTTATAAAAATTCAGAGCAGGTGAGTATGTCTGCCTGGGGCGAAGTGTTGGCCTACCTGTACACTCTACGTGATTACCTGCCCATCGAGTGTCAGCACCAGGCAGGGCATCGGGCAGGGGAGTGTTGTGTTATCTGATTGGCCGCGGAACGAAGCACCGGTAATTGCAGCCTTGTCGTGCCCGGTGGCAGCCTTGTGGCGGCTGGCTGTGCCGTGTGCCGCCTCTTAATTAATGCTTTGTCTTTATTAACGAGGCGCCGCATTTTTATTTCTTTTTAGAGGAGAAGTGCGCTTTGTGATAGTCTTTTGTTTGTTAGATCAGGCGCGGGAGGCTGTAGAGGTTTGGATTCCTTATTGGGAGGTTTGTGCCGCCCCTTGACTCTTAATTTGTCTTCTGTGAATTACGAGACTCCCTTGTGGACCGCCCCCCGTGCCTGGGATGAGGCGGCTCGGCTATTATTAGGCTTCGTGGAGGAATCGACCCGCGGCCACTGACAGTGAATCACGCGGCGGCCTCATCGTGCGGCGGGTCACGTGCGGCCTCTGGCGTGGACACTTCAGCACGACTTTCACGCGCAATTTCAGTTGTATTCTGCTAGTAATAGGTATGCCAAGGCTGTGTGATTTTCTCTCCCAATATATTTCTTTATCAGTTACTGTATTTTTTTTGTAGACATAGCTGTTTTTTATTCATTTATTTATTTATTTATCTTTTTTTTTGTACAGCACAGTGGTGGTTTAGAAGGTGAAGTTAACAAGTTCTTAACCCTGTGAAGTTAACAAGTTCTCCTTAACCCTATTTCAAGTTAACTTTCCCTCACCGTTCGCTGCCCCCGGTCTTTTTAACTTAACCTCAAGCAATCCCCAGCCTTTCACAGCCTCTCTCTCTCTTACCTGATCTTCGTGTCTCTCTCCGTGGCGCTGTCGATGGCGTACAGGACCCCGCACGTGATGAAGAGGTCGCCGAACTTCTTGTGGCTCAGGGGAATATTCCAGCTGTACTCCACCTGCAGAGAGGGAGAGGGAGTGTGTGTGTGCGTGTGTGTGTGTGGTTAGGTGGGTGGATAGCAAGAGGGTAATCTTGTGCAGGTGACATATTATGATAGTTTATGGGTAGTGGCTTGTCTGCTATCAATATTATCATTATAGGGAAGCTTACGAGGCGCATACGTTTGTGGTTTGTGTACGTGTGTGTGTGTGTTGTATCGAGGGAGATGATTTGTGAGCGTTACGTGGGACAGTTTAATTGCTTCATATTGCGCCACGGCCAGAGAGAGAGAGAGAGAGAGAGAGAGAGAGAGAGAGAGAGAGAGAGAGAGAGAGAGAGAGAGAGAGAGAGAGAGAGAGAAGTGAAGGATATCGTGTATAGTCTACCACACTGCACCAACCTTGAGGGACCAGGGATCAAGCTTCATCACCACCGTGTTGTTGTTCACTGGCAGCCCGTAGATCGCCCACAGCCCGTTATCGTCCGTGTTGAAGTCGATGTAGTCCATGCTAACCCGGTACAGGAAATTCTGGCCCTCCGTTGCCACCGCGGGCACAGCCACCGAGGAGTAGGAGCCAGTTAGCAGGTCGTAACGTATGATCCTCTGGTGCCCCTTGTGGTGGTAGTAGAAGGAGCCGTTGTACACCACATGCGAGTTGCCCTGTTGGGGGAGATAAGGAAGGGCGTGAGTAAAGACTGCATTCTGAAGCACTTCTGCGCCGTATCTTCACTACTTCTTTCAAAAGGCTCTAGTTAAAGTTACACGGGGGTTTTCAGGGTGTTTTTTATGGTTCTAGTGACAGATTAACAGGACTTTTACATTGTTAACTGGAGAAATACTCTTGGAAACTCGGCTAATCATCTCTGGGGTCTTTGAAAATAGTCGTAGTGAGAGAGCAAAGCGTTTTGGAATACAGACGGAAACGAGTTGGTCGGTAAGTGTGTGTGTGTGTGTGTGTGTGTGTGTGTGTGTGTGTGTGTGTGTGTGGTTGGTTAGGGCAATAATGAAGGTTTAGTGTGCTGTTTGAAATGTGAGAGATGCATTTTGTGAGTGAGTAAATGCGTGAGTGAGTGAGTGAGTGAGTGAGTGAGTAAGTAAGTCTCAGGGCAGCAGTGACGCATTCTTGCTTAGGAAATAGGTTTCTAAAATGCACCTCAGCGAGTACATTGCATCGCATCCCGGCCAATACTGAGTTTATTTTTCATGAGTTGAAATGCCAGATCTCATTCCTGGATATCAATCTGAAAAAAAACAATTAATTCATTTGACAGATCCATGAATTTTTTTTACTGTCGATGTAAAAATATGATTTCCTGATGTTATGTCACTTTAATACGTATTTCTCGAGTTCTGTCACTTTAATACGTATTTCTCGAGTTCTGAACGAGAAAATGCCAGACCTCTTCCTTTTCTTTTAGCCAGTGAGTGGGTGCCGGCAGCTCAGTGTGGGTTTGAGCGTGTGGATGCTGCCAGTGAGGTAACCGGTGTGGCCATTGTGGTGCCAGTGCTAATAAGATCCACGGACGCTTAATCAACTGGCGGGGACAAAGGTGTTGTTGGAATCGAGGGCGTGTTTGTCGCTGTTGTTCAGGTAATGAGAGTGTGGGGCCGCGTGTCGCCTCGTCAAGTGGGAGCCGTGGGATGTCTTGGGTGGGATGCACATGAACGCACCCACCCATCCAGCCACTCACTCATCCACCCTACCACTGTATGTGTGTGTGTGTGTGTGTGTGTGTGTGTGTGTGTTTAGCAAAGTTTTACCCTCGCATTTTTTTTAAGGTAAGGATGGAGGTAAAGTTATGAAGGGTGATATGGAAGCTGAATCATAACGGGGAGCAATTAATTTTTTTATTACACGCAGCAACTTTACCAAGACAGTAAGACGGGATGATAAAACACTGGATGGAAGATGAAACAAATGAATAGAGTTAGTTGGGTAGGAAAGCGTATAGGATTCTCTCTCTCTCTCTCTCTCTCTCCTCTCTCTCTCTCTCTCTCTCTCTCTCATCTCTCTCTCTCTCTCTCTCTCACTCTCTCTCTCTCTCTCTCTCTCTCTCTTTCTCTCTTTCTCCACACACACTTCTAAACCCACTATAACTTTCCTCTCTGTTACACCAGCGAGACAAGCCCCGCAGGTTGCTCCCCAGGTGAAAGAGCAGCGATATGACAGGTGAGGTGAGGATTTACATCCCGTCCGTGCAGCTTGTCAGGGAGTAATTGGGTGGAGTGCCACGGTGAGAGGCTGAATGGGTGTTATGCACGTTACTTGTGTGTGTGTGTGTGAGTGTGTGTGTGTATGTGTAGCCTTTGCAAGCACTCCTGGCGAGGGAATACAGAGATAACAATACGATCCTTAGTAATTTATATTGTCAGTGGAAAAAATCACTTCATAAACACACAATCTATCTATTTCAGGCCTCATAGCGTTGCAAGATTACGAATTAGTTACGTAAACACTTAGGCCGCCCGCCTCGCCTCGTATATCTTAATAATTCACTACAAGATTAAATAACAACATAAATTATAAATAACAGTTAAATCACCACACGCGGCAAATCCTCTTCATTCCCATAAAACAAACACACGTCCTCATTTTTTTTAGCTATCACCCCTCGGAGTCCTTCTGTCCCCCTGGCGGTAATGGTGTTAGGGCGCACTGGAGCTACACGAAAGGTTGAATTTAGTCTGACTGCCTCCCGCTTGTTCATTATGCACACACTTACATTATTCAGGCTCTTTGACAACACCGGACACGCCCAATCACAAAAGTAGAAGAAAAAGAGGCGTTACGTTCACCCCGCAATGTCTCTTCCTTCACCTCTTGTGTTGTGTTATTTGCTTCAGCACGGCGGAGCTTCATGTGTTCTCGTGCATCCGTAAGCTTCACGTTCACTCACGTCGTCTGTGTGCTCAGTTTTTGCCTTGCGTTATTTGCTTCAGTAGTGCGAGGCTTCTTGTGCTCTGGCGGCCTTCGTGGTAAACTCCTATCCAAAATCCTGCGACTGTTAATGAGAGTCTGACGCGCTTTATTCTTTTTGAGTAACCCCAGACGATACCAATTAGTAGAACCAAAAGTGCGGGAGATGAAAACTTTTAACTACTCAATCACTTGTTTTTTGTCGGTAGTGTTCTTGGAAACTACTACAAACTATTTTACTGACTGAGAAGACGCCAAGACAATCAAACGGCTCCAGGACCATATTCTGAAACGCTTCTGTACTGCACCCGGATTGTTTTGGGTGTTTTTTAGTCTTAGTGAGAGATTAATAAGATCTCTACGTTATTAACAGGCGAAACACTCTTGAGAACTCAGCTGATCATCTCTGTGGCTTTTGAAAATGGTCGTGGTGAGAGAGCAAAGCGTTTCGGAATAGGGGGTCAGCATAGGCAAACTCTCCCATCCCTGCTCTTTACCCTGCCCTGTTGGTCCCGCACGGATGGCAAGGAATTACTCGTATCTGGTTTGGTACGGCATTTAGATTCGTATTCTGAGACGCTATGCTCCCTCTTCAAAGGCCACAAAGATGATCAGCCGGATTTTCAAGAGTGTTTCTTCCCTTAATGAATATAGAAACCTCGTTAATCTATACTAGAACCACAAATCTATACTAGAACCACAAATCTATACTAGAACAAATCTATACTAGAACCACAAATCTATACTAGAACCACAAATCTATACTAGAACCACAAAAAAAAGTAAAAAACTCGTAACTTTAACTGGAGGTGGAGCGAATGTAGTGAAGATACGACGCAGAAGTGTTTCAGAATATGACCCTGAGTGTGAATGAAGAGCTGGGTGGGATGTGCGTCGCCTTGCTGTTCTTGCCTGGATTTGTATATGAGCTTTGCAGGTAACAACGGTATCCATGTATTGTGTATATGTGTCTGTGTGTGTGTGCGTGTGTGTGTGCGTGTGTCATTTATTTACGTAGTTGCAGTATGTATGCGGGATTTCAGGAGCGTAAGTGTGTGTTGTCGTGTTTGTTAAACCGGCGAATGTTCTCTGCAAATATACTAAAACTCCACCTCCTCCTGACAATTCATTTATTTTCACTTATCCACATACCAATTCCTGACTTACAGATAGATTTACAAATTTAATCACCTGGTTTGTATTTTACATGGATTACATTGCAGGGAATGGCATGCTGACAGACTGATTGATTTTGGCGCCTCTATACCAGTGTCATATGGCGCCGTGGTGGTGAGAGGTGATGGCTGGGAGCAGAACAGTGAAGAGGAAAGTGATGTAAGAGGGGAAGAGAGGTGTGAGAGGGGAGAGGGTGCGCTAGAGAGAAAGACTATACTACCAGACGTGCGAGGGAGAGAGAGAGAGAGAGAGAGAGAGAGAGAGAGAGAGAGAGAGAGAGAGAGAGAGAGAGAGAAGAGAGAAGAGAGAAGAGCACACCATTCATAGGGTTCTTGCTTACAGAGAGGTAATACAAAAAGGCAGAGAAGTTAAGAAAGAAAGAAGCGAGGCCGGTGACGTCTAACTTTCTCTCCCAGAACTCTTGAAGGTTATTGGGAAGGTCCAGGGAGAGGAAGAAAAAGATAAGTAAAAAAAAAAAAAAAGGAAAATGTTTTTGCTCGCCTCGCTTCATTTCCTTCGTAGAGAAACGTTTTAATTTTCTTATGACTTACCACACAGATTTCAAAGTTGATTTAAACTGTTTGACTAGAGAGAGAGAGAGAGAGAGAGTTAGGGATTTTCAGATGCTGTGTGTCGCGTCGACTGGATGGTGTAGTGAAGCGGACAACCTCGAAGTGATTGGAGCGAGGAAGATGCGGGAGAGAGGAGCGAGAGAGTCAGGGAAGGAGGAAAAGTGGGAAAGTAAAAGAAGACAGCACGTTAGGAAATCAGCGGAAGATAGGAACGAGAAAACTAGGGAGGGAGGAAAACTGGATAGATAAAAGAAAGGAGAAAGGTAGAAAAAACAGTGGAAGAGAAGATAAGAGAAGATAGAGAGAGAGTATGAGATGGAGGAGAAGGTGGAAAAAGAAAAGAGTAAACTAGGAGAAAATCCGTGGAAGAGAGGAGCGAGAAAGTGAGGGAAGAAGGGAAATGAGACCAAAAATAAGTAAATCAAAAGAAAATCAGTAGAAAGGAGAGAGTGATGAATGGAAAAAAGGTGGAAAAAATAAAAAAAAAGGTGTAAAGTAAGGAAAATGAATACAAAAGAGGAATGAGAGTGAAGAAGAAGAGCGGGAGAGTAGAAGAAAAAAATAAGTTAAAAGAAAATGAATGGAAGAGAGGAGTGAGAGAGTGAGAGAGAGTGAGAGAAGAAAAGCTGAGAGAATAAAAGAAAGGAGTTTGGAAATGAGTGGGAAAAGGGAGCGAGAGTGAGGGAGAGGAAAAAAAAATGAAAAAAAATGAAGCGTTAAAGGAGTAAATTGAATGAAAATGAGAGAGAGAGAGAGAGAGAGAGAGAGAGAGAGAGAGAGAGAGAGAGAGAGAGAGAGAGAGAGAGAGAGAGAGAGAAAGTTTGAAAGAAAAGAAAGGAGTAAGCTTGTAGGAGAAAAATTAACAATATTTTCTCCTTTGTTTTATTTTTGGGAAAGTTGAAATTATGGAAGGAGGAAAAGGAGGAATATGATTAAAAGGGAATCAAGTATACTGTCCACTTTTCCTCATTCAGTAATAAAAAAAAATCAGAAGAAAAATGAAATAATAAGATAATTGACATAATTTCCTCTTTTCCTTTCTTTTCTTTCTTTCGGTACGTTTAAATTCTTGAATATTAAGTTACTCATAATATCACTTTCCTTTTCTTTTCTTTATTCTGTCAATCATTATGTCTATTAATTCATTCTTTCATTTTTTCATTAATATTCCTTCCACTTTTATTTCACTCTTCCATCTCAGTCCTCCTCCTCCTCCTCCTCCTCCGCCTCTTCTTCCTCTCCCCCCGAAGTGGCGTCAGCTGCTTCAGACACCGGGCCGTACTTGTGGTTCTTCCCTGATGCCACTATTATGTCTCTCTCTCTCTCTCTCTCTCTCTCTCTCTCTCTCTCTCTCTCTCTCTCTCTCTCTCTCTCTCTCTCTCTCTCTCGACTTCTGTGCCTTTATACATTTCGTTCTTCCTCTCGAGATGTCTGACACATACAGAGAGAGAGAGAGAGAGAGAGAGAGAGAGAGAGAGAGAGAGAGAGAGAGAGAGAGAGAGAGAGAGAGAGAGAGAGAGAGAGAGAGAGAGAGAGACGGACAAAAAAAAAAAAGCTTAACAACTTCATGAAAAGACTGATATTGATAAACTGACACACACACACACACACACACACACACACACACACACAAACAGACACACATACTAAAAAAACAGAGATAGACAGGCGGAACACAAGAATAACACACAAAGGCAAGCAAAGAAGCGACTGTAACTCACAACGAAAGGCACGGGCAGGGTGTAGTTCTTGCTGGCTTGGTTCTTCCGGTAGCGGTTCTTGTCAGCGAACTCGAAGAGGCGCATCGGGTCGGCGGGGTTGGTAGTCCAGAACCGAGGCTCCTGCTGGGGGTCTGCCGGGTGGGGGTCGCGCATCCAGGAGCCGTAGATGGAGTCAGTGTGGCGATGATAGACTGGCTTGCCCACCGCCGCCAGCATGCAGTCTGTCAGAAAGTCGGAAAATAGTGTTTGAATTCTCACCCACTCAATACAAAGCAGCTTTCAAGTTTAAGGGGGCGTCACAAGTGTAGTTTTTAGAATTAACATCACAAAGGGTAGATTTAAAATTGATATCACGTAGACCAATTACTGCACAAGGCAATTTTTTAAGTGTAGGGAACGTCGCAAAGGGAACGTCGCAAAGGCTAGTTTTGAAATGTATGTAACCTAAACCAAGTTCAAGGCAGTTTTCAAGTTTTACATCATAATTGAGGTACTTTTGGTAGTCTTAAGAGTAACCCATACGTGACTACTGACGATCTCCGATGTCTGTGCAGTCAGTTATTAAATAGATATGTAATGGTAGTGGATTAGTAATTAAAGGTGATTTACCCTGTCGTGAGAGAAAGAGAGAGAGAGAAAAAAAAACATCGTTAACTTCATAATGACTATGTAATGTACGTAGAATGAAATTAAACATATGGTATAGTGTAAAAGTGCTTAACAATACAAAGGTGAAGCACATGGTAATTCAGAACCTTGCGTCACATAACCGAGGCACAGCTGACAGTTTTGTAATCAGCTTTATACTGACAAGGTGCACGACAGTTAATTTTTTTTAGAATTATTAAGATGAATTACTCCATCGGGAATTTTCTGATTGCGGTTTTTTCTCTCAATCCTTCATCCGTTTCCCCTCAATTAACTCGCATTTAACTCAGAACCTCTCTCTCTCTCTCTCTCTCTCTCTCTCTCTCTCTCTCTCTCTCTCTCTCTCTCTCTCTCTCTCTCTCTCTCTCTCTCTCTCTCTCTCCTATGTTGTGAAATCATAACCCAATCAATTACAATTTCAGTTTCTTTCATATGCAGCTCCTTTTACATGTGCCGCGGCGTGTCACCAGCCGCCACGGTCTGTGTTAAAAAATGTGTAAAAAAATAGCTATAGTAAGATTCTACCGAGATTCTACACATAAGATAGAAGATAAGGTCAGTATTCAATTTACTTCTTTTCTCAGTACTTGACGTCCTTTTTAAACAAGAGCGTGGCGATTTACTAAGATATGGAGCAGTTTTCTATCATCATCATCAATCATCATTTCAATCATCCACTTTCCTTCAATATATCTCTCCCGATATCTACGCATTTTCAAGTGAAGAGAGAGAAAAAGCGTTGAAATAAAAAATGCAGCTCAAACGCCACTGAAGGGACACACTTAACCTGAAATTATCGGATAATCCAATCTATTTCTGTGATGGAGGAGAGTGATGGGATGAATTTATGACGTTAAATCATCGCTCATCTGTGTCTTTCCGTCTCTACTAAGTTATAACCTCAAAAAAAAAAAAAAAAAAAAACTAAAGATCTCTGCCCCTCTCACTGCTTCCTGGCGTCGTCCTTTTGGGGGGGGGGTAGTATGTATGGGGCCATCACTCAAAACAGGGAAGGATGATCAAGTGGAGAACGTATCGTAATCCGGTCAGTATATTGTTTGCGGCGAGATTGGCAAGACAAGTAACACAAAATAGGTAGGAGGCTGTAAAAGGGGAAAAATGAACAGCGTGGAGATGTTAACCCGTTCACTGCCATACAAAGCAATTCACAGTACCAAAAAAATAACTGTGTAAAGTCTATACAATTACTATAAGAAAGAAAAGGGGTTTAAATAGCCAGTGTAGCCAGTGTAATGTCTGCTGGGCATGAAGAAATATCTCAGTGGTTTGGGAGGAGAGAAGGATGCATCAGTAGCAGTGAAAGGGTTAAGAGAAGTGTGGGAAAGGAGGAGGGAGATTAGATGTATGGTGATGAATGAATGAATGAAGGGTGTTGTGGAATGGAGTATGTTTTACGTGTGTTGTGTTGTGTTTCGTTGAAGGATTAATTTGGGTAAGAGTTTGTGAGTTAGTAACGAGGATTCACGTATGTGGACTTGTTAGATTGTATTAGAGTAAGGACACACACACACTAGTCTCTCTCTCTCTCTTTCTCTCTATTAACACAGGTAAACTCCGAACACTTAAACTCCTGAACGGCTGAGCTCCTTGTACCCAGCGACCCCCTTCTTCTCGCCGGCACCGTGGCAAGAACAGGCCAATACTCCCTCGTAATTAGCAGCATGCACTTTTCCTAACGAGAGTAATTGCTGGGGTGTAATTGGTGGTGGTGTGAAGTTGTTATTACCGACGTCCGCTTTCTGTTTCCGTGTCCAGTTAATGAGCAGCAGGTGAGGCGAACTCTTGCCCCAGCAGTTTTTTTTTTCTTTGTTTTTTTTATTTCTTATTTTTGCCTTTTTTTATGCTTAATAGTTCCCTTTGTGTGCATAGTGAATTATGTTGTTATAAGGTAAGTGTCGGCTAGTACATTCTCTCTCTCTCTCTCTCTCTCTCTCTCTCTCTCTCTCTCTCTCTCTCTCTCTCTCTCTCTCTCTCTCTCTTTGATATTCACGGTAATGTTTCTGGAGGAGGAGGAGTGAAAACTTTGCAGGTGTTTTCCCGTGCATAAAGTTGAGCGATGAAGAGAAGACACCTGAGTTGATGTCTTTCCTTGTCTCGAAAACCACAACATCTTGTAGGGAAACTCGACAAGCCTTTACTCGCAGTCCACAGTTCGAACACACTTCTAAACCATTTGTCGGTTTCGGTGTGGACTGAATCATGTCGTAATACTTCTGAATATAACAAGCGAGACCAATAAATATTTCAGGAGTGTGTTCGAGCATGCGTGTGTTGCCTCGTGACAGCCAGCGTTGTCTCCGTTTAGAATAGCCTCGCTTCTGAACCTCCGCATCGTCCTGTGTATTAGGAACTGCGGATCAAGAGCGTGCACGTAGACTGTCATTGGTGCTGCGGCTGTACCTTGGTGTGTATAGGTGAGTGTTCTACTTTGGTGTGCATGGAAGTGTAATTCTGGCAACTTGTAGATCTGATAGCAGGATTTGGTTAGTTTAGGACCATATTCTCAAACACTTCTGCGCTGCATCCAGACTAGTTTCAGAATTATAAGTGTGTTTTTACTATTCCAGTGATACGTTAACGAGATTTTTACATTATCAACAGGAAAAACAGTCTAATAATCTTTGTGGCCTTTGAAAATAGTCGTGGTGAGAGAGTTTGACAGTTAATTGCTTAATATGTCTTCAACCAGATATAGGAAGCCATTATGATACTGGTTTAGGTTAGTTTTTAGTTGCTGAGGAATATGTATCTGAACTAACTGCATACGATATAGGAAGGTAGTTAGTGAGTTACGAGTTGTTAACGTATCTTTGCACCAAGTCTGACGTGGCCTCATTATAATGATGTGTGTTGATTAGTTTATTTATTAACCACACACACACGCATTATTAACAAGGCCGTATATTTGACGTCTTTCCCATTAAAAAGAGAGAGAGAGAAAAAAAAGCCTAATGTACTAACTCCTAAAATAATGACAAACTAATTGCAGATTCCAGTGCATTGCGAAAAAAAAAAAAAAACTTTAATGGACTGTATTGCGTGGGAGACTGTGGCTTTTCATAATCCCTCCCCTGTAATGCAAGTGTTTTGTAATGTAAAATGCTGTGGTTATCCGGAGCTGCCACTCCCACACGTTTCATTGCGCTTTTGCTGCCCATAAACGTTGTTGCTTAGTGTGTGCTGAGCAGTTTTGACCACTGTTCTTTGTGCCTCGAGTCAGCTGAAGGCAGGGGTAAGGACTATATTCTTAAACATTTCTGTACCTCACCTTTACTATTTTCAAAAGGCTCTGGTTGAAGTTACATGGATTTTTTTAAGAGTGTTTGTACTGTTCTATTAACAAGGTTTCTAGATTATTCAAAGGAGAAACAATCGTGAGAACCTGGCAAATAATCTCTGTGGCCTTTGAAAATATTCGTGGTGAGAGAGCAAAGCGTTTCAGAACATAGATTTGTAACGTGTTAAGGCTTCTGCCCACGTGAAGTCCTCGTACTACATGCTAGCACTGACGGTAAAAAATTATGTGAAAACGTGTCAGTGGTGAGATAGATAAGTAAACAGCCAGGTAAATATACAGAAAAATAAGCAAATGAGTTGAATAAAAGTTTCAGCAAACCATGAGGAAAAACTGTAGCCTCATTATCTGAGTGCCTCATTATGAAATAGAATGTATGCGACGTTAAATAATTAACCAACTATGTGGATAAATGAGACTACGGAAAAATAAATGAATGAAATACACATTTAGTGAGATCGCAAGGTAAACTCTGCACAGTCATCGCAGGTGGTGAGGCGTGATAATGTAATGTTGCACTGCTTCTGTAATGGAATATTCCAAGCGCAGCGGGTTATTAATGTTGCGACGTGTATCTCTGGGGCGACGCTGCCAGCTTTATTGAGAGCTGGCTGACAAGATGATGCCTTCCTGCCTGTGTGTTACTGTATATTTGTTTGTTAGCTTACGTCTACTTATCTATGTCTGTTTGCTTGTATCTGTCCGTCAGTCTATCTTTTTACATCTATCTGTCTATCTGTATCTCTCTCTCTCTCTGTCGGTTATTTTTTTTCAATAACTAATTTATTGTATTTTTGGCGTTTCACGTAGCATCTGACAGTTTAAAAGTGCTAATCGTTAATTCATTGCTGTGGTATTTAGGAAGTCATTGTCGTGGCAATCATCACACAAGCAAATATTAACGTTTAAAGATGTGACTCCTGCAATGTTGAAGGTGTCATAGTCATACCTGCAATATAAAAGGCAGCACACTCACCTGAGCTCCTATTGCGAAACCCGGGATAGGTAACATTGCCGTATTGCTCCACGCTGAGGCCGAAGAGCGCCCCTCGACCCTCGGCACACTTGGGCGTCTTGGGGCACTCCTCGCACTCGGCTCGCGGCGGACACAGGTCGAAGAGGTCGGTGAAGCTGGGAGGGTCTGGGCCGAAGGTGAGACTCTCCTCCGAGCCAGTGGACGGGTGGTGCAGGTTGGGGTCGATCTCTGCGTGTAGGTTAGTCAGTGGAATAGGCGTGGGGAAGGGCAGGTTGGGGGGGGGTGCTGTACATGATGGTTTGGTGGAAATAAGGTTACAAGGTGAAAAAAAAAAGAGAAGCTATGGAAATATAATGGTGACAAGGTGTGGAAAAGGAGGTGGAGGAAAATTTAATGGTATGATTGAAAATAAAGTAACAGGATGTGAAAAAAAGGGGAAACTGAAGGAAAAAAATGTGGTATTATGGAAAGTAAAGTTACTGGAATGCGGCAAAGGAGGAGCTGTATGGTATGAGGAAATAAGAACCGCAGGAAAATACGAATGCGTGATATACAAAGTTCTGTATCGCGAGAAAGGAAGAAGTGTAGGAAAATTAATGGGGTGATGGAAAATAAAACTGTATAAACGTGAATTGAATGATGGGAAAAAGAGAGAACGAAGGAAGAAACTTTGCTCAATAACAAATGGAATACAGACACGGTAAGAATATAAACAAATAAAAAAGAGTCTTACGAAGAAAAAAAACAAAAAACAATAATTCAGAGGAAACAAACGATAAAGGAGATATGTAATGAGAAAAAAGGAGATATATTAGTTAGATAAGAAAAAAGAGAGATACGTAAAGAAATAGCGATAAAGAATGCTTAAAATATAGGATAGAGAAACACAGAAACGAAATAACAGATAAAGGAAGGATTAATAAAAAGATGGACATGGGGAAAGGAAATGATGATAGGCGGAGAGTGAGGGAACGGAAACGATGATAGGCAGTGCGTGAAATGTGTAAAGAGGGGAAATACGAAAAGAGAATTATTTACAGGGAGATGGAAAAGGGGAATAACTGGCAGAAGGTTGTTAAGATCGTTGAATTATGGAGGGAAAGTAATGGAAAGTATGTAAATAACTCACTTCTGGCTTTCAAAGTAATCAAAATTATGGAAATCTCTCTCTCTCTCTCTCTCTCTCTCTCTCTCTCTCTCTCTCTCTCTCTCTCTCTCTCTCACCGTAGAGCTTCACTAGGCCGCGGGTGATGGAGAGCTCGTTCTTGGCGACACAGTGGTAGTCTCCGATGTCCGCGCGGTCTACGTTGAAGATACTGATGCTCATGACGGACTGTGGGCAGAGGGAGAGAGAGAGAGAGCGGCCACGTGAGAAGCGGGGGAAGGAGGAAAAGTTACACGTGTTTTTTGTTCCTGTAAGTTATTGAAGGAAAAATGACGTGTGGTATTGTTCGTGTGGTGTGTACATTCCTTCATCACACACACACACGCGCACACACTTTCAATGCCACGCTGTAACTGTAATATCATGTACACGTCATCATTAGAGGCTCAGATGTTCATGTATGACATTTTATCATTCTACATTTATTTTCTGCTGTATTTCGTGGCAGTTTACACCTCGCTGCGCCACAAACACACGCGATACAGACGCAGCAGGCACACGAGTCTAGTTTATCAGGAGCATTGACAGGAGGCAGGCGTTGTTCCTTGGCAGTGACGGCGATGCGCACATTCAGTCTTTATGCCGCAACACATCATGAGTTATTGCTGGAGGCTGCTTTATCTGGGACACTATTGGAACAGGGTGGTGGTGGTGGTGGTGGTGGTGGTGGTCGGCTGGTGTTGGTGATGAGGCGGCGAGGTGGGGCTGGGACGTGACAAGATTTTGGAAAGGAGCGATGGAGAAAAAGAGGAAGAAAAGGAAAAAAAAGGAGGTTGGGACATGAAGGAAGGGCAGGAAAAATGACAAGGAATAATGATGAGGAGGAGGAGGAAGAAGTGGAGGACAAGAAGTAAAAGAAAAGAACGCACAAAAAAGTGAAAAGAAAAATGAAATAAAAAATAGAGAATAAGGCGAAGAAAAGAAAGACAAGAAAACAAAAAGACAACAAGAAGGATAAGAAAAATAATGATATTATGAAGTGAAACGATAATGAAATATGTAGAAGAAAAATAGAAGAAAATAAAATGATTGAAGAGAAAATAAACAGAATGAAATCCGATGAATGAAAGAATATATACAAAATCATAGATAATCAAATTGCTCCTGTCCCTTCCATACGCACGCCTCCAGGAGAGAGAGAGAGAGAGAGAGAGAGAGAGAGAGAGAGAGAGAGAGAGAGAGAGAGAGAGAGAGAGAGAGAGAGAGAGAGAGAGAGAGAGAGAGAGAGAGAGAGAGAGAGAGAGAATTGACGAAAACAGAAAAGTTGCAGTGATTTAACAAGCCCACAAGTCTCAATTTCCTGCCAGTTTAGTCGTGGTTTCATCCCTTATTTCTTCTATCCCTTCCCTTCCCCTCCCCTTCCCTTCCCTTCCCTTCCCTTCCCTTAACTTCTCCTCCCTTCCTTTGTCGCCCATAAACCATCTCCCAACTTCCCCCCATCGTCTGCAGTACACAGCCTCCTACTTCTCCTTCCCCCATCACACACACACACGCACACTAGCCACTCGTAAAGCTCTCTTTGGAATCGTTCCCACTTGGTTCATTAACATTTCTCTCCATCTCCTCTTTCTTCTTTTTTTTTTCTTTCCACCTCAAGTGTTTCTCGTTCTTTCTGTTTTCTTTCCTATTCTGTGTAACTATTTTTTTTTCGATTTTTCTTGCTTGTATTTCGATATTTTCTTTCATGTTTATATTTTTTTTTACTCAAACTTCTACTCTCCATTTACCTTGCGTTCTATTTTCCTCCTTTTTTTATTTTCCTCCTCTTATCTCTGCACTTCTCTTATCTCTACTCTTCCCCCTCTTTTCCACTTCCCTTCGATGTATCTATTGCCACTCTCTTCGTTACTCTTATCTCCTCTCACTCCTTTTTCCACTTTCCTCTGATATTAACTCCTTCACTAAGTTCATTTTCTGTTTTCTTTCCCTTTTTTCCCCTCATTTTTTCCCTCTCTACTCCGATATCTAATATTCTCTCTCCTCTCCCCTCCTCTCCTCCTCTCC
Source organism: Scylla paramamosain (assembly GCF_035594125.1). Taxonomy (NCBI): domain Eukaryota; kingdom Metazoa; phylum Arthropoda; class Malacostraca; order Decapoda; family Portunidae; genus Scylla; species Scylla paramamosain. The sequence continues at coordinate 2,227,988 of NC_087177.1, forward strand.
TCTCCTCTCTTGCCTCTTCTCTGAATCACTCAGCCACCACAAACACAGTCAATCGGCAAAGTAGATCGGGCGGTGATGTGGGTGTTGTCAATCTCAGAGACGGTAAAAACAATATCCAGGATTAAGGTCCTTCCCAGAGTGTTCTCCTTAAAAGCATAGCGTGGCATCGTGTGTGTGTGTGTGTATGTGTGTGTGTGCATAATTGGAGCATAATTGGAACACTCGGGAAGTCCTTAATTAGCATGAAGTTTTATTTTATAGCTGCTGTTTCTCGCTTTTTTTTTATTTGTTTATTATTTCTCTCTCTCTCTCTCTGTGTGTGTCTGTATCTGTGTGTATGTCTCTCCGGCGCTGTCTCTCTCTCTCTCTCTCTCTCTCTCTCTCTCTCTCTCTCTCTCTCTCTCTCTCTCTCTCTCTCTCTCTCTCTCTCTCTCTCTCTCTCTCTCTTTTACTACCACCGCCACCACCACCACCACCACCACCAATCCACACGTTACCTTCCACACAGAGTCGTGGTCCTGGTGGTAGAAGATGCTGTACTTGGTGGAGTTTTCGAGGAGCAAGCCGTGTTCGTCCTCCCAGTAGGTGACAGCCAGGGGGAAAGCTTCGACGTCGCACTCCAGCTTAGCAGTCGACCCATTGTGCACGCCAACCTTCCACTTCTTGACTCTTATGTAAGGGTCGACTGCAAGGAGTAAGTAGGCGGAGGTGACTATAACAGTAGTGGTGTAGCGGTGGTGGTGGGAGAAGAGAAGGGGAAGGTTAAGATGATATGACGAGAAAAGTCAGATGGGACATTGATGGTGGTGGGGTGGAAAGAAATGGAAGGAAAAGAAAATTAGATGCCTTCATGATGACGAGCGCGAGTTGGAGGGGACAGAAATGGGGAAAAGATGAGGATGATTTGGAAAGTCAGAGATTGTTTGGATGGTAGGGATGGGTAGGGGAGGGGTGGAAGACAGAGCGTAGGAAGCGGAGGCGGAAGAGTAGGAGAAAGAGGAGGAAAAGATTATGATTTTAGGATTAGTGGAGAATAAGATGTAACAGTGAAAGAAGATATAAGAACCGTGGAACTCCGGAAGGGTCATCACAGTAGAAGTTACAGTAGTGAGGTAGCGAGGGGATAGTGATGAATGGCAGGCAATAGAGATAAAGGATGTAACACTACAGATGGGTCAGCATGATAGATGCCACAATAGAGTGTTAGCGAGGAAATGTTTGAGGATAAGAGGTGATGGGGGTGGAAGTGGAGGTTACCATAGTGTTAGCGAGGGGATGTTGGTAGGTAAGGGGCGATGGAGCGTGGAGGCGGAGTACTCACAGTGCACCTCGACAGTGAAGGTCTTGTTGGCGTTGGGCGGGATGCCGTTGTACGCCTCGCAGATGTACGTGCCCGTGTGGACCCTGTGCACGTGCGTCAGGTTGAGCATACGTCCAGTCACCGAGCCATCTGAGAGAGAGAGAGAGAGAGAGAGAGAGAGAGAGAGAGAGAGAGAGAGAGAGAGAGAGACGAGATGAGATGAGATATATTATTGTATCTGAAATGGAAAATGTTAATCATACATTTTGATTTGCCCTCCGCCAAAAAACTAGAGTATGAAGAGATCGTTAATTAGTATGATCACTGTCATGGCTTCTTTTCAAGCTTAACGAAACTGATGCAAGTTAAGAGTAAGGTTGTGAAGGCTAGTGACGGTAAAAGGGATGGTCGAAAAGTTCAGATCTTTTTAGGGCCTGTAGTTGTATTCTAGCCAACAAAATCGTGTAGAGTTGCTTAAAAGTAACGTGTCATAATTTCCTGTCAGAATGAAATGGGGGACTGCGTTGCTAAACTGACATTGACTGATTATTTTGCAATAGCCACATGGAATGAAGGAAATTAATTTGTTTAATCTGTAAAAAAAAAAAAAAAAAGTAATGTTCGTCATGAATACTTCAAGGAGGGAATGCAAAGAAATAACAAGAGGCAGTGAAGCCCACTTGGTTTTTTAATGCTGACTTCATGGAATTAATTACTACCTTCTGACCACGAGGCGAGGCAAAGTGAAGTGTGTGCTTGAATCTCATGAAGGAAAGAGAAACACAAGCACGCAGGAAGCGAACAAACAATGAGAGAATGGAGCGTATTAACAATGAAGGAAGTAGTAAGAGGGTAATTAACTTAAGACTTCAGACCACGTATCCGCACTTACTGAAGAGAACGGATGGAAACCAAGGAAAAACACACTCAAACTCCTGATAAGACGTGGACCAGACAGCTCTGATGCAATGCCACTCGCTAGTCATTGCAACAAGCGACGTGCTCTCAGAAGCGAAGGATGAGAGAAGGATTGAAAACAAAGCAGGAATGAAAAAGAAGTAGGATAATTAACTCGGCAAACAAGAGAGATGCGCAACGTATACGTCATCATAACAGAAAAAAAATAAACAATGGCAGAAATGTAAAGGCGACACAGAAGAGAGGCGGTGAAGACTGAAACGTATGAAATGCCCGATTCGTTTCACCAACTTTGTGTTTTGTTTCCTCTTCTGAAAATCTGCTCCATTTTCCTACAGAACAAATGGTTTCAGATACGAGTGAGACTGAGGAAATCCCTGGTGTGTGAATTCAATTTGATAAGTTAAGAAACAAGATCATGGAGAGTTAGTGAAGCGAATCTTAACCACAACTCGAGTTTATGGATGTAGTTAAGGCGACACCACGTAAATATATAGAGTTTTGATAAGTATAGGAACATTCTCCACAAAACAGAATACTTGTAATGATAAACAAGGCGATGCTGACGGTGATAGACACGGACGCTATTCGCATGTATGTTCATTACTGCAGAAATCAATTGTTACAAGGAACAGATCACTGTGAAGTCCACCGCGAGGAATGGACCACTACGAGGGATGGGTAATGGCGAAGGATGTCAGTTATGGGGTGACTGCTAAGGGTAGATCACTGTAATGGGTGAGTCACGGTAATGAACAGGGCAAGGAGATGATGGATGGCTCACTGCAAGGGTTGGGTGATGACAAGGGATGGGTTAAGACAATGGAAGAGTCACTAAGGAGTGGGACAGAGGAGCTCATGGGTCACAGGACATGAGTCACGATAATGGATCTGTCACGGCAATAGATGGGTCACAGTAGTGGATGCGTCAGTTACTGGGCCACTGGGAGGGTTGTATCACGGAAAAATCAGTGAAGTACAGGAGAGACTTAACCAGGAGAGATGTATTAGCTGTGCCAAAGCAATAAATAGATCACAACAGAGGATGGGTCACAGTAATGGATACGTCAGTTAGTGGGCGACTGGTATGGTTGTGTCAGGGTAGTATCAGTGAAGTGCAGGAGAGACTTAACCGGGAAAGATGTATTAGACTCCAATGTCAACTCGCCCGACTGTACAATGAATGTGTATTAGTTGCCTGGAAAGAAAGAAAACAAAAGAAAAAAATAATAAACGGTCCAGCAGACTTAACTATGAAAATCGTGGAATGCTTCAAAGTGCCGCTTGCAATAAATTTGTTCCCAGCGGCTTATTGTCCTTTTACAGTAGTACCGCAAATAGAAATGGCGTGCTGGTCGAATAGGATTCAGAATACGGGCGACGGAGTTTCGAAATAAATGGTCAAACAGCGGATCCTGCCTACGCTACCAGCCATCCAGTGGAAATATCATCAGACTCTCGTATTTTGTGCACAGGCTCCACTGGTACGGAAAGGACGAGATCTGAGTGGACTTCCGTGTGTTTGTGCTTGCTTGAAAAGAATAAAAAAAATATTAAGAAGATGGTCAGTAGCGCTAGTTACATAAGCTTGACCTAAAGAAGCACAGGTGACTTATGTGAGTAGTTACGTAAGCTTCCATTAATTATTCATGCTTGTACTGAAGAAATATTGATCTGTAATAGTAGTTAGGCGTGTTAGGTCTAGTTAGGCAATGCTTACACTTAGCTGGCAGAGTTAATCAGTAGTTGTAAGAACGTATGCTTGTACCAGATAATTATGCTTCTACCAAAGTGATATGTATGCGTGTACTTTGGTGTTTTACCAAAGAAAATGATTGATCGTGGCATACAACAGATCTTTAGCCGTGGAATTACAAGAAGATGATATCCAACCAAGATAAAAGGTGAACAGTTGACAGATGACAGGCGCTCTCTCTCTTTCTTTTGCCTCTTGTGGCTGAATGGTGAATAATGAACAGCGTCTCCCCTTTTTCTTTCTTTTGAAGCTAAAGGTTGATTGTCTGATTGGTTTGATTAATGCGCTGCAGCTCTGGCACCACATGGCGCTGTCTAAATCTGTAGAACGGTATTTTTCCCTTCTGAATGAAAGAATGAATCATTTTTTCCTCGGTAAAATATTTCCGTAATCTTCTTTCATCAGGATATCTTTATGGTAATGGCTGAATGACGGCTGGGGTGAGGAACGGAGATGAAAAGATGAAAGAGAAGGACGGAGGGAAAGAAAGAAGAAGGATGACGGCACACTCGTCTGGGGAGCTGTCTGCCGCAGGAATCGATGGAGCAGACTGTCGGTCGGGAGGATGTAGGGTGATGCGTGTTGGGTGACGATTGTGGCGGGGACATGGTAGTCGCCGCACACCTGCTGAGCAATATCCGATTTGATTGATGCATGCTGCGGGGCGCTTGTGTCCCGTCACGGCCGCGACATGCCTGGCTTGATTTTGCATATCGTTTATTTATTTTCATCATTGAGTTCCTTCCATGTATTTTTTTTCTTTTTGTCATCTTAACAACTATGACATGCTGCGCCATAGGATCGTGTTGCTACGACGCATTAAATAATCAAACCATTTATATAGATAGAACATGTTAATGATATACTCTTAACATATCGCTGTGAAGTACGAGTGTAGTAGTCGCCGCTTAATCATCTGGCAGTCCGTGGCCCAAACTAGGAACCATATTCTGAAACATCTGACAGCATCCCGACTACTTTCATAAGGCTCTTTAGTTGAAGTCACACGAGCTTTTAAGGGTGTTATTACGGTTCTAGTGATAAATTGACAAGATTTCTACATTACTGACAGGAGAAGCAGTCTTGAGAACCAGGCTGATCCTAGCGGTGGCCTTTTAAGATAGTCGTGGTGAGAAAACAAAGTGTTTCTAAATACGGGTCTAAATGGTTATCTATTTATCCCCTGCACCGCTACCACAGCTAACAGTGAAAGGCGCGGGTCGCAGAGCACCGCCATAAATACTTTGTAGAAACGTTTGGCCGAACACCGCCCGCTCCAAGCATAGTAACTCATCGCGGCGAGGCTGTAACCCTTCCGACACCAGGCATGTAAAGGAGCACAACTCAGAGACCAGAGGACGCTGTGCTTGCCTCGTAAAAGGGAACGTAACGGTGTGGGTTCCTTATGCAGATGCCGGGGATCTTGCTGCACGTTTCTTTACCGACAGCCTCCGAATCGTAATACTTGGGCGAACACTGAGTTAGACAAAGTAAAGACTAAAAATCAGTTTGAAGATGTCGTAAATTCTGAATAATAGAAATTTATTCGAAGTACAGTAGATAGAAATGAGTTTGTGGAATGTTTTAGCATCGAGCAAGTTTCTTTTGTCAGAGGAACCGAAATACAGATCAAACAAAAACAGAAACCGCTTGAACAACATTGTAAACCAGGAAGCACCGCAGCGACGAGTAAACAAGCGTAACTACTGTGGTCGCCTACTCGTGTTTCAGCTATGGCCAAGATGACGACCCTCTCTGTGTGCTGCGGATAAAAAAAAAAGCTGCAACAGTGGAGCCGTGGAGCCGCAGCACAGTTTTAGCACACCAGACCTCATTAGTGGAGGCAATACATTTTTGGCGTGGTATTCACATGGGGTTCCTCGGCCCCCACTCATTACCAGCGTGCATGGCGGGCCCGGGCTGTGCCGACTGGGAGGGCGGTGCACATAACAGAGAGATGCGGACCATGTATGTACCAGGAGGGCGGCTGTGACGGTGTTTGGGTATTACAGTACTGGTGGTGGAGTTGGTAGATGTATTAGTAGTGGTGGTAGTAGTAGCAGTAACAGTAGTAACTAACATTTTATAGTTGTAGTAGTGATAACACATTTTTAAATTTATATAATCACCCTCACAGCAACTACTACCACCACAACTGTGACCTGACACTAGTACAGGACAGAGAAGCACCAATATCATTAGTATAGCCGATGGTTCTACAAGGAAACGGTGCATAAAGCCAGTATTGTCGCTCCCTCCTCCTCCTCCCTCTCCTCTGTGAACTACCCGTGAGAGGCGGAGGCATTGACCGTGTGCTCCATTACTTCCCTGTCGCCCTGCCGCCATCTGTCCCTCCACTCAGTCAGTCGCTGCACTCCATTGCTAGTTGAAGCTTCCTATCGGCGGTGGACACTCCATGAATTGGTAACGTGAGGATACTGAGGATTGATTGATAGCACTGTGTCTGTTCCTCCCTCGCCAAGTGCTCGACTCTGTATGTGTGTGTGTGTGTGTGTGTGTGTGTGTGTGTGGGGAATTGTCTAGACTGAGTAAGGTTGGCGAGATACATACTAATGGGAGGAGGAAGAGGAGGAGGTAATTGTGGTAGAAAAGAGGAAGATGGGAATGAAATGAATAAAGACATAATAATAATAACCAGTGGAAATGATGGTATAATAACATGAAAGGAGGAGGAGAAGAAAAGAGGAAGAGGAAAAAGATACTGAATAAAAAAGGGATACTGAAATGAACATAAACAAAGAGAGGGTAAAGGAAAGCAAACGGGAACACAACACAGCGAGCAAGAGAGAGAGAGAGAGAGAGAGAGAGAGAGAGAGAGAAAGAGAGAGAGAGGTGGCTGGAGTGAACCGGGAGCATAACGAGGAGTATTGGTGATCCCTGCCATTGTACGAGTCCTCATTAGCGGCGGGGGAGGAGAGAGAAAATTTGAGAAGGAGGAAGGGGAAGAAATGGAGGCGCAAGAACGGATAGTGTGATTTTAATACTCACCCTTCCACTGTCCGACGGGAATGACACCACCGTCTGAGCGGGTCCACTCCACCTGCGGCAGCGGCTCGCCCTCCGCCTGGCACCTCAGCCTCAGGTTGTCGCCTTCCCGCACCACGATGGGCCGCCGCTCCCGCCGCCGCGACCCATCCGCGCCTGCAGGAAAGGACGGGAGGAGGACAGGAGTGTAAATTTGGCTTTTCGGTCTCTCTCTCTCTCTCTCTCTCTCTCTCTCTCTCTCTCTCTCTCTCTCTCTCTCTCTCTCTCTCTCTCTCTCTCTCTCTCTCTCACCTGCTATGGAGGGCGCGATGAGCAGCTCAGTGACGGACTCGTTGTTGACCCTGTAAGCGCAAATGCCAGGCAGACCCGCATCACCTGGCGTGCCGTTCTTACCTCGGCGACCGCGCGGCCCGGCGATACCTGGCAGGGAGAGAGAACGTTAGTCAGATTAGTGGAGTGACAAGATTACTGGGGATTACAGAGGATTTCACGCAGTAACCGGTCATACTTGGCTGTTTGATTTCGCTGTACTACGCTGCACCATTATTGTACATATTGTTATAGAGAAAAGTGTAATCCACGGGTATTTTTGTTTGTGTAGAGAGAGAGAGAGAGAGAGAGAGAGAGAGAGAGAGAGAGAGAGAGAGAGAGAGAGAGAGAGAGAGAGAGAGAGAGCTATTATTTATTTTTATTATTATTATTATTATTTATTATTATTATTATTACTATTATTATCTTGTAGCTTCTTTTCCTCCTCCTCTTTCTTCTTTTCATTATCTTTTATCATTATTATTATTATTATTATTATTATTATTATTATTATTATTATTATTATTATTATTATTATTATTATTATTATTATTATCATTATTATTATTAGTTATTATTATTATTATTATTATTATTTTATCATAATTATTTTGTTTAATTACTGTCATCGTCATTATCATCATCATCATCAACATTGCCCGTCTCTTTCTTCTCGTCGTCCTCCCCCTCCCCCTCCTCCTCCTCCCAGCTCGCAATATCACACCGATGGCTTAATTAAGGCAATATTCACCTCAGAACGACTCTATGCTAATATGGGTTACCGGGTATGTGTGTGTGTGTGTGTGTGTGTGTGTGTGGAGGGGAAGGAGGAAGAAAAGAAACCTAACACCTATTCTAATGAAATAGCGCAAGGTTACCAAGAACTCAACAATTAACTTGAAACTCCTTCCCTACCCACACTTTTCATACTCTTCCCATCTCACTCTTCATAACTTCCACCACTACTACTACTACTACTACTCCTTCATCTTTCAGTTCCTCCTACCTTTTCCTCCCATTTCCCCTTGCTTCTCCATTCCCTTCCCCCCATCTCCGCTGCCCTATGAAAACCGGGGGAGTGATGGCTAAGGGTTTCAATATTCTTGTGTAGGTTTAATTTCCTGGTCTGGGTTTCAGCGGCTGACGCGTCTGGTGTCTCTGCAGCTTGGTGTGCTAGGAAGGAGGAAGCTGCGAAGGGCTGTCTGGTTGGTATTGGAGTGTGGATGCTGCTTTCTCAATGCCTGACTTCCGTGTGTGTGTGTGTGTGTGTGTGTGTGTGTAATAACTTCTATTTGTTTCTGTATTTTTATTATTTTGTCTTTCTTCTTTGTGTCAATATCGCATTTATTTGTTTTTTTTATTAGTTTCATTGTTTTATCTATATATGGTTCCTTTCCGTTTTATTTATTTATTTATTTTTTTTTTTTGTTCATTGTCGTGTCTTTATTCAGTCTTGTTTCTTTTAATTGTTAAATATATACATTTTTTTTTATAATGTGGCATGATTTATTTTATTGCTTTTATTTATTTTCATCTATTGTATTATAGTGTTATTGTTTTTTTTTTTCCTTATCTTCTCTTTTTCCGTGTCGCTCGGTCCTTCTTCGTCGTTTCCCTTGTCCTCTTTCTTTGTCCAGATTAGCAGCATTTGATAATATATTCGTGGCAATAATAATAACAATAATAATAATAATAATAATAATAATGTGTTTAATCGTCGTAACTTTAATTCACATTCACCGAACATTTCAGCAGATTCACAGTTCGTATCACCAATCGAGTTGTAATACGGAGAAACTAATTCTCACATCCGTAGGCGAGAGAGCGAGAGCAAGGCCGAGACCGAGAGCCAAAGCGAGGGAGGGAACGTATGACCTTTCTCACTCACTTTGTGTTTAGCTAATAATATTTTTCTTAGTTTTATATTTATGGTCATCAACTGAGTAACTTTTCTCATCCACTTTGTCTGTGTATAGCGCTTTCCCCGAGTCTCAAGTCCTCTGATGTGCTGGCAGTCCATTAATTGCCGGGTTTTGCTAGGAAATGGTTGGCACTTCAGAGGACTTTAAGATTGAGAGGAAATACAGGATTGAGAGGAAATACGAGGCACGGTGGAAGTCAGTGCAGCATGTCAACCGGCTACTGGCTATGATTTTGTTATTTCTTGTCCCGGTAAAGTCAGCAGTTACGTCAACTTACATTAATCTGTCTCCATGGAAATATTTTGTCATTGTTCGTTGACTCAGCCTCTTTGCTTCAGAGTGCAAAAAAATACGTGAATTGATGCAGTCTTTCAAATACTTGCTTTATTTTTTCTTGGGATCGGGATCGTGCATGTTTAATTTTTCCTCACGTAAGAGCAGAGTGGAATATTTTTTTTACTTTCTTTATCTTCTTAGTCCTTATGGTTCTCTTATCGTACATATATTTCTTTTTATTTTCCTAGCTTTTTCATTTTTCAACGTATAACAGCATTGTGGAGTTTTTTTTCTTTTTTACTTTATCTTCTTAGTCCTTATGGTGCTCTCTTCATTATAATTTCTTCCTTGGAACACCGTTGCCCAGAAATTTTCACCATAGCATACCTGAAGAGCCTATCTGAATTGCTGCTGCCTTCAGATGCCTCCTTGTTCTCATTTTAAGGATCACTTTCTTTTCTTTCTTTTCTTTACGCAGATCGCGGGCCATTCATTGCATTTTCCTCCGTGGAGCAGCAGCACTACGTAGATGGGTACGTATTTTCCTTCTTTTTTTTTTAACATTTTTACTTTGTTTTTATTCAGTGACACACATTCTCGTGAAATAGCGCGCGACCCCCTTCAGCGGGCAATCAGGTGAGTGGGCAGCCGTACAGGTGTTTTTCGCCGCCCCTGCTGAAGTGATCCTGATGGAAAAGGATGCTTTTATGTCGCGAGGAGTTGTTGTGTTGCGAACTCGCCTGTCACTGTCACTCTTGATCACCTTATGTCTGGAATTTGATGGTTCTCTTAATATGGTTGCTTCTTAAAGTCTATTTGTTATATTTGGCAGTGCGCAGTCTTGTTCATTTAGTCTAGCACTGCGCAATCTTCTTGTCTTCGTTATCTTTAACAGTGCGCAATCTTCTTTCCCATTTGATCTTTAGCACTGCGCAATTCAGCACTGCGTATTCTTTTGTCCGTGTTATCTTAGCATTGTGCAGTCTTCTTGTCCGAGGCCAATCTCAAGATGTAGCTCAACCACTTAGCTCTCCTTCGTTCAGGTTTAGTTCGTCACATGTTTTGAAACGCGGCCCCTGCATTAAACGATCAAGTAACGGAAATTTTTTACTTCAGTTCGTAATGTTCATGTCTAGGAAAAATAAATCGGAAATATTTAGTGGAATGAATCAAGTAATCATAACTTCAATTCATAAAATTTGTTGCAGAGGGGAAAAAAAATGTCGATTAGAAATATTTAATCGGAATGAATTGCGTATCAATACTTCAGTTCGCATTTTTTTTTTTAGGAAAGGAGCAAAGTATATCTGGGTCAGGAAAGGAGCAAAGTATATCTGGGTCAGAAAATATTTAAGTGGAGTGATTAAAATGTTTTCTACTCAGTATTTTTATATTCACCTTATCCATCTCCATGTATTTCAGTGCAAATGAAAATTTCTCTATAAAACACTTTGGCAACAGGAATTATTAACGTATCGACAGCCAATAACATTAAGAAATTTATTATTACAGTATCATCTGTACAACGTTTGACGAATTATTGAGCAATATATCAAATACAGGCATTAATAGTTTTGAACTACTTGATCACTCATTTCTCAGTGTTGTCAGATGTCTTTAGAAATTATATCATACATTTACATTAGACCACATTACTAGGATCGAGAGGAAGCTATAGCAGTGAAAAGGGTTCCTGTAAATATTCACGACACTGACAGTTGAGAAGCAGATTGCCACTTCCCCCTCACAGCGTCTCCTGACACGCCAAACTGCTTTCCTAAGTACACCAAATATCAGCATCGCAAACTTGTGTGTGTCTCGCCGCCACGACCTGCTGCTGACTGGCTCACCTCCTCCCGGTCACTGATCATTGACACGCCACAAAAATTCTTCTCACTCTCAACGCATTTTGGAATCGAGAGAAAGATGTGAAGCGTCATTATTTTTAGGACGCCCGGGCCATCACCACTGCCTCCGCCTCCACTCAGTGAAGTAAAGCTGTGTTTGCTCCCCTCACAGCGCCGTTGATTTAGGCCACTTCTTTCGACAGTCAACAGGTTAGATCCATCGGGTGCTATTTACCCAGCCGTTAAAACTGCTGAGTGTCTGCTATGTTTTAAGTTGTAATGGTTTAATGCTGCAGAACGTATATACCGAGTCCTCCAGGAAACTTAGAGCAGGAGTGCGGTGTCTTTTCAGAGCCGCTTAAGACCCTCCTCAGTAACTCTTTCCCTGACATTCATGACCTCCTTGCGCCGCCAAACTATCATTCATTCGTAGTAATTCATTAGTTTGTGTCGTAAATCAACTTTCAGTAGACTAATCAAATCTCATTCACAACAGCCATCCACATTCACTCCCAGAATCCTATAGACACACACACGCACATGCACACACACACAGTAAGTAACATATGTTGTTCAGGGAGGTATATGCAGGCACAAGTCACATTTGTATTTGAACCAGGGGAAGGTAACTGAGGTGTGCTCGGTGTTTCCAGTACGGGTGAGCCGCAGGCCTGAGGCTCGGGTGCTGAGAGAAGGCAGGCAACACACCCTCCATCAGGAGTATTCGTGTTATATGCTCGCGCGTGAACACATTTCAGGGAAGCATCTCTAGAATTCGTGTGGTTCTGACGCATCACTGTTAAATATGTTTATATAAAAAGAAATGTGGCGACATATCACTGTCATCATCATTGTTACCTGCATCAGCCTTAAATTTCTTCAGAAGTTGCTGAACTGTGAAATGAAAGGTTTCACTCATGTGGAATGAAAATCGGTGAAATTGTCTAGAAAATCCAAATTTTATGAATATATCTATCTATATTCCTCTACCTATCCGTCTGTCTATATATAAAGACGGCTCCCTACTTGATGAAGCAGTTTTCCTACCTATATCTCTTAACAAAAGTTTAATCTGTCATCCTTTTTCATGGCAGCTGTCATTAGCTAGAGCTGCCTCTGACGTGTCTTAGGTCGCCTACTTCCTTTCCCCCTCCACATCCCCCTTCCCGTCCCTCTTCCTCACCCCATGCTTCTCATTCCTCCACATTCTCTCTCTCTCTCTCTCTCTCTCTCTCTCTCTCTCTCTCTCTCTCTCTCTCTCTCTCTCTCTCTCTCTCTCTCTCTCTCTCTCTCTCTCTCTCTCTCTCTCTCTAACATGTACATTCAGGACAGTATATAACACACACACACACACACACACACACACACACACACACACACACAGTGATGGGATACATAATGTCATAAATATGATAAAACTTTGAAGTGTGTGTGAGTGGTCTCGCTCGCTCGTAAAACCAATGCTCATCATTAAAGTACAGTCTGAGGGGCGACAGCACTCGCGCCATCCTGCAGCTCGGCTCTCCTGTCATATTTATGTTCATTGCATCAGAGTTGACTCTTAATGTGCGCTAATGAGGGAACCGCGTCTCAGATTTCGCCTTTCGCAATTAGCAGGTTCCCTCTACTCCATTATGTCAGACAGTGCTGTAATGGAAGAGCACTTTTGCCGCTATATTGCATCCACACAAAGGGAAGGAGAGGCGGACGCAACGAGTTCTTGTTATTGGCTTGACTTTATGGTTAATAATTATGAGGCGTTTTGAACGAGACTTGAAGTTGTCCTGAGTTATGCCCTGCTGGTGAGGTTTTTGAATAGCCTGTATATGTAGTAAGGAGGAAAATACTGCCCTGAGCCTTCGAATTATGTTCTACTGATGGAATTTTCGACTGATTTGTATATAAAGGTAACAGGTTGCTCTGACAGGTACGGTGTGGCTAGACTGTACATTTGTCAGGTATTGTGTGGCAAGGTTGTATGCATTTTAGTTCGGGTGGAGCTGGTTGTGTTCTCTGATGGATATGATTAGGTTACATGTATTCTACTTTGGGTGTATAAGCAGGGTGTATATGTCCTATTTACTGTGTAGCAAGGTGTATTCTCGGTTGGCTACGGCTAGTGTATATATTCCAGTTATTGTGTAGCTAGGGTGTATTCTGGGCAGGGCGCCGTCAGTGTGTAGGGTCAGGACTTACCTCTCAAGCCTGGAGGTCCGCGGGCGCCCTTCTCCCCCTTGGTGCCGGGAATACCTGAGGGAAGGAAGCAAGCCGTGTGATAAGGGTTCCAATGCAGACAGCTTTATTTATTGCCACAAAATAGCGGAGGGAAAAATTAGACTGTTACTGCCGAACTAGGAACCATACTCATAAAATACTACTACTACTACTACTACTACTACTACTATTACAGAACCACCACTACTACACTCACCGTCGATGCCATCCCTGCCATCTTTTCCCGCCGACCCGTTGAACCCTGACAGTCCGTCCATACCCGGCGTCCCGTCCAGCCCATTGCGACCCGGGATGCCGTCCAGGCCAGGCTCGCCAGGCAGCCCGTCCCGCCCGTCCAGCCCCGGCACACCTGCATGGGAGAGGCCGTGCACCTACTGAACACTGCATGACAGTAGATGTGAAGGCAGATATCATCCCATCCACACACACACACACACACACACACACACACACACACACACACACACACACCGAATTACCTCATTAAGTATTCATAGTTTCATTCTTCTAATATTACTTGTCGCGTTTTTTAATTTCTTTGTGTGTGTGTGTGTGTGTGTGTGTGTGCGTGCAGTGTTTGACGGTGCGCCCCCTACAGTACCTGGAAGACCAATCTCTCCCTTGGGTCCCCTCATGCCTGGTGGTCCGGGCTTCCCGTGCTCCCCCTTAGGGCCGACGGGTCCTCGCTGACCCGGTAGCCCTCGGTCACCCCGCTCCCCATCGCGGCCAGGGTCCCCAGGCGCACCCACGGGGCCAGTGTCTCCAGCTGGGCCAGGCGGGCAGGAGGCGTGGGTGCGGGTGCAGAATTCCTGGATGGCTTCGTACTGTGGGGAGGGAAGGGCACGGCACTGTTAGAGACGTGTCATCATCATCTTACTGATATTAGCATTAGTATTACTACTGTTACCACCACCACTAGTGTTACCACCACTGCTACTACCACCACCACCACCACTACTTTGACAAGTAAAGCGCCTCTCACCACCCCCATCAGATGCTCGCTAGAGTGTACCATATCACCCTCCCTCGTCCCCTTCACGCGCTCCCCCTGAGTACATACAAATTTCCCAGTGAAACAAGAGCGAACCCTTGAAATACTCGGCCCTCTCGCCCACCACGCGCCTGCTGCACCGCCTTTTTATGGAGACACGAGGGAAAACATGCACATCGCCACCCGCTGTGCCGGCTGGCGGGAATGAGCAGCGGTGAGGGGGGAGCAAGCCGTGTACTTACCATGTGCTTGTCCTGGCGGCGTGAGGGGTAGTGTGGAGAGGAAGATTAGCGTGTTAGAAGTGACTGCTTAGAAAAAGTCAAGGAGGCGGATTACTTGTAGGTTTTAATAAGTATTTTAACATATGATTTAAGTAGTCATGAGAGTTCTTTGGGATTATTAAGAGAGTGTTAATAATGACTGCGAGACCTTGGAATAATGTCAAGCAGGCACATTACTGGTAACTTTTTAAGGAGTGCAAATGTTTAGCATGTGCTTAAGGTTACATACAATGCTCTTTGGGTTTAATATTTAAGAGGAACTTGTTATTAGTGACTTAAGCTTTGGGATGCTGTTAAGGAGGAAGGTTAGCAGCAATATTAAACCCTGTGACTGCTGTGGTTTGACATTCTACCCCCCCACCCTGCGTGATAGGATAGGCTGGTTCAGAGTATTACTTGGAAAGCCACCACTGACAGCAAGAGAGATGAGCGAATAGTTAAAATGAAAACTGACTAATGTTTGCAGTTTTATATACACTCAGTAAAATTTAGACGAGTACTAATGAAATAAAAATATCATCATACTGTCATTAGCAGTCAAAAGGTTAAGACGCTTTTAGCATGTAAAGTAGGTTAACATGAAAGCTCATTAAGATGAACATTTAAGAGGAACTAAAGCAGGAGTTTGTGCAGTAAGGAAAAGTTATCTATGCCTTCTTGAATACATTATGTGATACTTTGGGCTGGGTTGGCTTTCACAGATAGACGTAAACACCAAGTTACTGCCTAATGTCCACGAATAACAACATTAAAAGCCTGTCTGTCCGTCAGCGGCATACTCACGTCGTCCTGGTCCTGGCAGCGTGCAAGGAACATCAGCGTTAGTGCACGTGCAGCGAAACGTAAAGGGGTTGTTGATTCACTCTGGCTAGATTTAACCAAAATGCATTTAGGTGCGTTTAGATATTTGAGTTTTCTTTAGATGTGCTTTCAGATGCGTTTAGGTGCGTTGATGTACTGAACAAAGGTGCGATTGAATGCGTTCAGATGCTTTGACAATGTAATGTGGAATGCGTTCAGAAGCGTTTATTTTTTGCTTTTACTAAACATCAGGCTGCGTTCAGATGCGTTCATTTGCATTATGATACCTTAAACTTAACGTTGTTTTCAGGCTCCTTCAGACACTTACTAAATTTAACAGATCTTTTCAACGCGTCCACATGCCTCGACTGAATCCTACGAAGGTTCGCTCAAATGCATTCAGATCTTTAACTAAACACAAAGGACTCGTTAAGTTTGCCTCTAGGAAATACGGAAGTGCTACGTTGTCAATATTTCGCCCTTCTTTATGAAGGGGAGGATAGGGAGGAGGAGGAGGAGGAGCACCACCAATAAGGATGAGCAAAGCCAATGGATAGGAAATAAGCTAGATGGAAAAGGATGAGGAGGAGGAGGAGGAGGATATGTGTGGAGAATCAGTGAGACGAAAGAAATAAGTGAGGAGGAAGACCATAAGTAAAGAGGAGGAGAGTAAATGAAGGGGAAAGCAATAAGTGCGGAGGAGGAGAATAAGTTGGGAGGAGAAGGAAATAACCTGCGAGGAGAAAGAAGAAAAGAGGAGGAGGAGAAGGAAGAAAAGGAGGAGGAGGAGGAGGAGGAAACCAAATCAGCTGCTGCGGCCACGTCTGCATCACACATACACACACACACACACACACACACACACACACACGATCTCTTCATATGTAACTCAGTACATGTCTGTCTATTTGCTTTGAAAGAAAAAAAAACAATAAAACGTGATACCTCTGAGTGATAAAGTAACAATAGACCTTTAGTAAAACGATACCTAAGGCCGTACTCGATTTTACAGTCATGGTCACTAATTAAGTCGAACAGTACGCCACCAATTTTTCTCTGTGCTTAGCGTTTTCCTTCAGTCTTAAGTCCTCTGATCCGCCGCCAGTCAATTCGTGGTCAATTTTTGTAAGGAGATTGCAGGCAGAATTACGAACGAGGGAAATGCGTAACACAGCGGAAGTTAGTGCAACAAGTTAACTGACTGCTAACCGTGACTGTAGCTCATCGTAAAGTTACCTGCATTGAAAGGGAAAGGTAAAAATAACTACAGTTTAATTTACCTAGAACTATTCAACTGCAGTGGACTGGTACTGGCTGTTGGGTAAAGTACTGAGGAAAGTAAAGTTTAAGATAACATCACAAGTAGAAGCAACCATACTTTTATTTACCTAAGTATAGTATAATTAAACTACAGTGGATTTACATTGGCTGAGGAATAAACTACTAAAAAATGTTAAGTTTAAGGACAATATAGATCTGGAGGAAGGAAGGAAGGAAGGAAGGATGTTTCGAAGGTCACGCCCCTCCCTGTACCGTGTCCCAGCGTGTTCCTCCACCCTTGAGGCGCCGCCAGCCGTGAGGTGAACAAGGCCAAGCTCCCATTGGGCATGTCACCTTAATTTAGCATTGTCTTCCTTGTGTGTTGGTGTCAGTTTCGGTGCTTCGTGCCCGACGGCACACGCGGCAGAGGCAAGGCGGCGATGGTTGTTTAATTAATGTTTTCCAGCGCCACATGTTCCTGGTGTCTGGTCGTCAGTATGTCAGTCAGCCAATCAGTCGCTCATTCATTTAGTTTATTAGTTTATTTATTTTTTAGCCAGAAAACCATAATGTTAATAGTTTTCCGACTGTGTGTGTGTGTGTGTGTGTGTGTGTGTGTGTGTGTGTGCATGCCAGCGCGCACAGGAGAGCGAGGAGGACGAACAGTATCAAACTCGTAACTTTTAAAGAGAGTAAAATATTTTGGCGGGTAGAGTATTTAGGAGCGTTATTTAAGGGTCGCGCTCCGGTGTCTTTGAGGTTCCGTTCCATAACTTGGTGCCAGCCGGATATATTGGCAGCATTTTAGTTACGATCACGCGCAGGGAAAATGTTGCATGAAGAGGCTCTTGGGACCGTGGCGGGACCTGCATGGCTGGCTGGGCAATTGTGGCGCAGATTCGCTCTTTAAGACTCTATGAGATTTGTACTTGACTGGAATGTGTATGTGTGTGTGTGTGTTTTCTAATGACGCTGATTTTCAAAGGTCACTGAGATGATTACTGGAGTTCTCATGACGTTTTTCCCCGTGATGGTCCAGAATCTTTGTTAAACTCTCTTGAAAACATCATTAAGACCATAGTAACTCCCACCCACTGATACCCGTTAAATCCAGTCAAGATACGACGACTCAGCGCTTGATAACACGGCTCATTATCATGCTGGAGTAGGAATCAAGTCCCTATATTAACGTAATCAAAACCTCTTCGTTATCTTTCCCATTAATTTACCCTTTAATTGCCATCGTTTATACGCTTCGTGGAATTGAATACACAGATTAAAACACTCTTCAGAAACTAGAAAAGAAACGCTTCAGTAAAGTTTCATTTAAGTTTCCCAATGCTCTAAAATCACAAGGGATTCAGAGGATGGAGAGAGTATATAGAGACACAATCTTGAGAGGAGCATCCAGGAGCGTCTTGAAACCCCCGCCGGCCTGAGATAGGATCGCCTTGTGCTTTAGATGCTCACGAGGCAATGCAGCCGCGATTGTTTCAGATAACGGGGCGGGAGTCGAGCCTCTGCCATCCAGTTAATGCGGTGATCAAAAATCTTACAGTGATTGGTGCCGGGAAAGCGCGTGGAGAGAGAGAGAGAAGAGGGTGAGGGTGAGGGAGAAGGAGGAAGCTCATTATCAGTTTCCAATATAAGGACTCGAGGAGGTGGAGGCGATAAAGAGCTGATGAAAAGAGACTTAAAGAGTGAGGTTGTGAGAGAATGCCACGCGGAGCCAGGATGGGGCGGGGCGTGATAGAGGACCTGTGGTGATACTGGGGGGAGGGGGGGGGAAACAAGACCAGGAGCCAGGCAGACAGTGCAGGTGAGGAAATAGGCAGAAAAATACTCTCTTTGCAATCCTTCACTAAAGTTAAACAAGAAAACTTATCCATTCATGTCGCACAAAGTTTACTCGACTTAATCCAACGGTAACGTGAAGGCAGTGCTCGTGTGTGTGTGTGTGTGTGTGTGTGTGGTAATATATAGAATCACGCATTTTAAAGAAACTCCTGTTGGTCGATTTAATCATTAGCTTACCAAGGCACACTGACGAGAGAGAGAGAGAGAGAGAGAGAGAGAGAGAGAGAGAGAGAGTAATATGAGCTATGTAACGAGATAGGCATTATGGAAAGGCGAGCAGTGGGTTGACGGTCTTTCCACCCACGACTTGTCATCCCCAGGTCTACCCTTTCCCACCGAGCCAGCCGTCCCCTCCCACGCTCGGATTTGTCCTTTCGTGCGTCCTCCCAAAGTTGGCAAGACGTAGACAGAAGGACAAACAGAGTAAGTAAGTTTATCCAGAAAGAGATGAAAGAATGGCGATTGTGTTTGTCTTGCGTCGGAAAGCAGGTAGACGTTGTGAGAGGTTAGGTAATGAGGGTTTAGGAAAGAGGGGAGGGAAAAGGCAGCAGGCAGGAGCAGTAGGAGTAGCAGAAGTAGCAGTAGAAGAAGCAGGAGAAGAGAATCCTGTTCCTATTGGTAAAAGTGAAGGACGATGCTGTAGTAAAGAAAGGCACGTTGAGAGATAAAGGGAACTAGATGTGCTGGGAGGGAATAGACGCTGCAGAAGGAAGGTGAGTATGATGTGTGAGCTTGTATCTGAAGAGGAATGAATATATTGTCTTGTTCTCTTATCATGACTGAACACGAGGAAGGAGAAGATGCATTCCTCTCTCTCTCTCTCTCTCTCTCTCTCTCTCTCTCTCTCTCTCTCTCTCTCTCTCTCTCTCTCTCTCTCTCTCTCTCTCGATTTCGCCTCGTTCTCACCTCCCGCTTTCATTCAGATTAGATTTCATTGTCTGTCTTTCTGTTTGTTTTGTCTCAGTGTGAATGTAATCTCTCTCTCTCTCTCTCTCTCTCTCTCTCTCTCTCTCTCTCTCTCTCTCTCTCTCTCTCTCTCTCTCTCTCTCTCTCTCTCTCTCTCTCTCTCGTCTTGTGAGGAAAATATTCAATATCCGGCGGAGAGAAGATAGGTGTATTTGTGGCGACTTTCTTCTTTCCTCTTGTGTTCTTCCTCTTTCTCATTCTTCTCTTTCCTTTCTCTTCTCATAGCTGTTTCTCTTCCTCCTCTTATTCCTATTTCTCTGTCTCTCTTCTGCCTCCTTCCCCTCCTCGTTCTTACTTCTAATAATTCTTTTTCGCCTTTCTTGCTCTCTGTTTTTTGTCGTCGTCTTGTTGTTGTTGTTGTTGTTGCTGTTGTTGTTGTTGTTGTTGTTGTTGTTGTTGTTGTTGTTGTCACCGCAGTCGTAATCGTCATCTTGCCCTTGCTTTTAATTTTCTTTCTTCATGTTATTTTCTTTCTTCATATTCGTTTGTGCTCCTTTTGTGTTCCCTTCTCCTCCTCCTCCTCCTCCTCCTCCTCCTCAGCTTTCCCGTGTCGTGTTTCTTAATGGCAGGAATGTACACATCATCTTAGTTTTCCTGTTGCTCTCTAGGTGGCATCCTTTAGCAGCTTCATGATCTAAATTCTCTGTCTCTTACGTATCTCCTTCCTCATCGCTCATTCATCCTCCTGCTATGCGGTGCTGAGCGAAGAACCGATCGGTAATAGAGATGACAGGATGGAATTAGAGTGAAACGTGTGTGTGTGTGTGTGTGTGTGTGTGTGTGTGTGTGTGTGTGTGTGTGCGTGTATGATAAATGAAGTGACGTTGCATTCATGTGTCTGTTTTCTCTCTCTCTCTCTCTCTCTCTCTCTCTCTCTCTCTCTCTCTCTCTCTCTCTCTCTCTCTCTCTCTCTCTCTCGTTCGTTTTCTTTTCACTAGCAGTATCTCATTATTAATAGATTTTACACAGGCAGTTCTATTAATTATCTTTTTATTCTCCCTCTCTCTCTCTCTCTCTCTCTCTCTCTCTCTCTCTCTCTCTCTCTCTCTCTCTCTCTCTCTCTCTCTCTCTCTCTCTCTCCATTTTGAGTGATGCAAGCACATTGAGAATTATTTGCGAGTCAGGCTGGTGCGGCTCACAATAAATTCACTGTGGTGCTTTCATTTACCAGACAGAACGGCCTTGTGGTGCGTTGTCTCCCAGCTGTCCTTCCCTCTCACTTATTTTTACGTGCTCAGTTACCGTGCGTATATGTGTCTGTCTCCATGTCTCCTGGCAGTGTATATTTTTGTTTGTTTTTGCTGTGTTTTATATGCCTGGCTACTCGTCTGCTGTCTGTGTCTTTATTTGCCGAATTCCTAACCATCTCTCTCTTTTTTTTTTTTTTTTGTGCGTGTATCTGCTTGTCTCCGTGTCTCCTGCCAGTGAGTTTCTTTCTTTCTTTTTTTTTTTTTTCGTCCGTCCGTGTTATATCCGTGGCCACTCGTCTGTCCTCTCTCTGTTTGGGTCTTTGGTTATTGATGTCTTTCTTTATTGGCCAAGTGTGTAACTATTTCTTTGTCAGATGTTTGTTCTGAGTGTTAAGGAAGAGACCCTTACCTTTCTAGAGTTACATTGAGGTGTTATCAGGAGACAATGACTGGTTACCTTAGTGATTAACCTAACTACGCCTCGACAACAACGGGATCGTGTGGTGAAATTGCTTAGAAGCTGCGAAAAAGTTCAGGCGAAGAGAAAAAATGAGAGAGAGAGAGAGAGAGGAGAGAGAGAGAGAGAGAGAGAGAGAGAGAGAGAGAGAGAGAGAGAGAGAGGAGAGAGAGAGAGAGAGAGCAAGGTGATGCATGGCGTGGACAGTCCCTCAGTGTCGTGGAGTAAGTGGTGTTCGGCCATGTGGTGCACCCAGGCGGGAAAGACGTGGATGGTGACTCGCCTGCATGATGCGTGACGAAGGCTTACTGAAGGAGGAGGGGGAGGTGCGCTGTGTCGAGGTGAGCTGTGTCGTGGCCTGTGATGGTGGCACGTGTGGGGAGGAATGACCAGCGAAACCAAGAGTAAGAAACAAATTATGGAAATACTCCGAATTTCCTGCAGTGTGGTAACTTAATTGGCCGACTCTTCGTTCTTCTTCCTCTATTTCTCCTTGGATGCGGCTTCGTGGGCGGACTTTTTAATTAACTTTTTGTACCCCTGACTGGTCTCCTTGAAAAGAAAAGAAAAAAAATGCATAATTTACATCAGAGTTCTCAAATTTGAGGTGGCTTGATTATTTTGAGGGGCAGAAAAATAAGTTCTAGATCCTTTTGCTGAAAGAAAATATAAGTTGACTGATTAAATTAGTGGTTCAAAACAAGAGGCTACATAGCGCCGTATATAAGTTTGCGTATATGGCGATTACAAGCTTAGATCACCGAAGTCTCCCCAAGAAGAAAATGAGAACCACCAATCTAGATATTACCCAGTGCCCCAAAATTGAGAACCACCAATCTATACATTACGAAATCCCCCAAAATTAAGAACCACCAATCTGGCCATCACGAACCCTCCAAAAAAACTAAGAACCAACAATCTAGACATCACGAGACACACCGAACACTGCTGCAGGAGAAACTAACACCAGTTAAGCGTCACGTGGCTCAAGTTGGAGTTAATTCTTTAAGTGGCAATGAAGAAAGTCCCTACGCGTGAAAGAATTAACACTTCATGCGGGACAAGTGCTTTAATTATAATACCAGAGCCTGGCCAGTAAAGGATAATTAAGTCGAGGGTTAGAGCGCAGTGAAGTGAGCCCGGGGAGGTAGTTGTGCTGCAATTCTGTTACATATGACTCAATAAGTGCGGGGAGCTGGGGGCACACTGGGAACTCAGCATATCAGGGAGGAGATGAGGACACGGGGATTGCGCTCGTTTAGTCTTAGGGGGAGAAATGAGATGACAAGGACGTGGTCAGGCTCGGTAACTGCTGGTGCTGCGTTTCCAAGTGGGAGAATGTTCATGGATAATAGGAAGGCATACACAGGAAGGACAGACTAAAGCAGGTTGGAGGATGTTCATGGATAGACACAGGAAGAACAAATACTAGCAAGTTAGAGACTGTTCATTGTTAACAGGAAGGAATACATAGAAGGAACAAACAGTAGTAGAACCGTTAAAAGATACGAAGCTGTTTGTTATAAGCTCCCCTTTCTAATCTCAAGTTAGTGATGTATTTACGTAGATATAAAAGAGAAAGTAGGTCGAAGAAAATGTGACATAGCGTTTTAGTGGAGTGGAATACGTAAAACCAGTGATCTGAAATAAGACTTCCACATTTTCTAACATTTAAGAATTGCCACGAGTGGAGTGAAGCTGAACTTTGTGAAAAAAAAAGAAAAAAGAGAAAAATCCAGCTTTCCTCACAATCAGCCTTTGAAAACTGACAGTCGCATCTCGTATTTCCTACTCTCTCTCTCTCTCTCTCTCTCTCTCTCTCTCTCTCTCTCTCTCTCTCTCTCTCTCTCTCTCTCTCTCTCTCTCTCTCTCTCTCTCTCTTGCTCTTTCACCTAGATAATCGCCTCATTTAGCCTAGTCAGAGAGCGAGAGAGAGAGAGAGAGAGAGAGAGAGAGAGAGAGAGAGAGAGAGAGAGAGAGAGAGAGAGAGAGAATCCTAGTTTTCTCCTAAGTGGCGTTCGTTGCACCTCTTCAGCGTGAGTGGTCTTCGAGATGGAACCTACGTGTGTGTGTGTGTGTGTGTGTGTGTGTGTGTGTGTGTGTGTGTTAATCCTCCAAAGGCATCTTTTTCTTAGTGTTTACCTCTTTCTGCTCTATTGTCCTTCCTTCTCTCTCCCCTTCCTGTTTTTCTTTTCTCCCTCCCTCATCTTTCTCTTTCCTTCTCTTTCACCTCATTCTTTCTTTACTTCCTTTTTCTCTTTACACTCTCTCTCTCTCTCTCTCTCTCTCTCTCTCTCTCTCTCTCTCTCTCTCTCTCTCTCTCTCTCTCTCTCTCTCTCTCTCTCTCTCTCTCTCTCTCTCTCTCTCATAACCTTTCAGCTGTAAGACCACCACCACCACCACCACCTCCACCACCACCACCATCCCTACCGCTTCCATTAACATCACGTCTGCTTACACTAAAACCGCCCCTTGTTTGTATGTGTTTCAAGCCTTTGGTGTGAAATTTCGTGCATGACTTTACTGTTTGTAGATGCTCACGTATTTTCTTTTAAAACCCTTTCCTCCTCTCTCTCTCTCTCTCTCTCTCTATGTGTGTGTGTGTGTGTGTGTGTTTGTAGAGGTTGCAATATGTAGATGTTTGTGCTTCATACGAATCTTATTATTTTAAACCAGAGTTGCAGCGTGAAGGAAATAGGCCAGGCGGAGGAAAAAGGCTGGACTTGGAATTTAGAAACGTGGATGAAGGAATGAAACAGACCGTGAAAGTAGAACAGACATGACTTTATAGTTTGAGAGAGAAAGGGATTTAAAATTGTGATAGGAACGAGGACTTCAAAAATGAGACAGACGCGATGAAGGTAAGACAGAGGATTGATGTAGAAAGAACTTGAAAATAAGACTGAGACATGATGCGGAGAATGAAATAAGAAACAGGACTTGAAAACGGAATGGAAGCAAGAAGTAAGGAGAAAATAATAGATAAATTGATAGATAGATGGATAGATTGACTGATTGATTACAAAAAAAAACTACTGTAGGATAGAATAATACTGTAGAGACATTTCTTGTATAAAATTATTTGTATTAAGTTAATAATGGAAAATAAAATACCGTACAAACATTTTTTTTTATATTAAGAGAAAAAACTTGAAAACGAGACGGAAACGAAATACAGTAAATAAATAAATAAATATATAAATAAATAAATAAATAAATAAATAAAAGGTAAAAAAATAAAAATAATAGAATAGAATAATGATAATATATACTGTACATACATGATTTTAGTATCTATCATTGCTTCAAACCTTTCATCCTTTTTCTTGTACATCATCTAGTCTTGCTTCTCAAACTAAACCCGTACCCCCCTCGCAGCCTTCCTCATCTCTTCTCACCTATCTTCATACCTTTTTCTACCTCGCACTAACCTTTCTCTCTCTCTCTCTCCATCGCTCATCTTATACGTACCTTCCTATCTACCTCCAACCGCTCCTTCCTCCATTTTTAATCAAGGTTATGGCGAGGAGATTAGAAACTTCACCAAGGATACACAGCACTAAAGAAAGGAGAGAGAGGGAGAGGGAGAGGGAGAGATGAAGTAAAGTGGGTTTTAGTGTTTTGTCCGTCTGACGTTAACGCTACGCTTCTACACCTGTTCTCTCTCTCTCTCCCTCGTCACCTAGCTGCTTCTCCCCGCGCCTCGTCTCCGCTACAGGCGAACATTACTTGGAATGTGTTTTTTTGGCACCCTACTGTATCTCGCTCGTAAGTAGCTCGTTATAATAATAGGCCTTTTATAGTACGTACGTAAGCCGCTGGTACTGGTGGGGGTGATGGTGGTGGTGGCGATGGTGGTTGTGGTGGTTCATGTCATAACAAGTGTTAAAAATATAAGCGTTCAGGTAGTGTGTATCAGTTTGGTGTTTAAGTGTTTATGCCAAATACATTCCTTTCGACTGAGCATCTTCCGGGTTCCTCTGGTGGTGTGGTGTTAAGCTTGCGGCCTTCCCGTGCTTGCCTTGAGGTAGCCTGTCCAACTTCCCCCCCCCCCACCTTCTCTAAACGCCTCTGCACAAATGTTTGAGTCTTAAAAGGCGTCTAAGAAAGCAGGATTTTACGTCGCTTAAATTAATCTAGTGCGCGTGGCTCTTTGATGTCAAGGAAATGAAAAAAAAGAAAGAAAAAGAAAAAAAAGAAATAAGTGACATTATTTTGAAGCATTACGTGGGTTGGCTTCATTAATGAGGTGTTTCTATGCTCCCGTCAATCTCAGGCGTAAGTTTGATCTCAGTATCTATCTCCGTACGGTGTAATCCTTTCAGACCAACCCTTTTTTTCCTCCCCGTCTCCCTGTTTCCCTTCCTCCCTTACCCTCTCGTCTCCATTTTCCATTTTTATTAACTTTTACACCTTTCCATCTCTCTCCCTCTCTCACTTTATCGCTACTCCAGTCTTTTTCTTTCTTTCTTCCTTTTTTTCACGTTTTCTTGCCCTTCCATGGTTCCTTCCATATTGAGTTATTTTTCCCCTCTTTTTTTTTTTTTTTCCCGACTTTCACTGATAATCTTTCCTCCAACCCTCTTCTCTTCATTTTCTGCCTTTTCGTCGCCATGTCTTTTCTTTTCCATCCTTCATCATCGTTACCTTCTCATCTCTTTTCTTTTCCTTCGCCCTTTTCTTCTCTTTTCCCTTTTTTTCTCTTCCATTCTGCTATTCCTTCTGTCCCTTCTTCTTCCCTTTCATCTGTTTTTCTCCACTTCATTTTCACTTATTCATTCAAGGCCCTTTCTTTTTTTCATTGTTATTCCGTCTATCTCTTCTTGCCATTCACTCGTTTTCCTTTTTATTCAAGCTCTTCCCTTTTCCTTTCATTCTGCTACTGTGTTTTCCATTCATCCGTTTATCATCCCTTCATTTCCCCCTCCTCTTTCAATTCCCCTTTTTTTTTTATCTGCAGTTGTCTATCTCTTCCTATTCTTCCTTCTATCTCCCCTTCACTTTCCCCGTTTCCTTTCCTTTGACTCGTCTATTCTGCTTTCCCTCTTCCTATTCATCCTTTTATCTCCCCTTCATTTTCCCCTCTTCTTTCAGGCTCCTCCTCTCTCTCCCTTCCCTCTAGACGTCTTTGTCCTGCCGCGGGGCGATATAATACCACAATAACGATCCTTTCCCTCCCTCCTTCCCTCCCTCTCTCTCTCTTCTCGCCCCGGCACCTTCTTCCCCCGCGCTGTATTTCAATCTCTGGCAAAGGATTCATTAGTTACGAGCGAAGGATTATCCATTTTCGACGTGGCGTCTATCACAGCCACGGCGCGAAGGGGAAATGGACCCCTTTGCTACCCTGAGATGCGAGGCTGGGGAGGGATGGGTTTGGTGAATGTGAAGGAACGTGGTGTAGAGTAGAGGGAGAGAGGGAGAGGGAGAGTGAGTAGTAATACCTCAAGGCTTTAATTTTTTCCCTTCCCTTTTAGCTGCGGATTAAGTCTCCTATGCTGTCTCTTCCCCTTCCCAGTGTTACATAACGGGTGTGTTTCTAGCTGCCTCGCCACACCAGGTCAGGTCACAGGGTCTCGACAAGGTCTGGTTGCGTTAATGTCCTCGTCGCTCAACGCTGATCCCGATCGCTTCGTCAGCTGCCGTGAAATTAACGAGGTAAAGAGGAATTATTAGGAGGACTTCCGACGGAGCTGACGCGATCACTTGAGGCTCTTGACGATGTTTTATGCCGGTGATTCATTGAAGGTTCACGGAAGGATCAGGGAGTGGCAGTTGGTGACGGAGGAAGTTGAGGATGATGAGTATGATGGGTTAAATGATGAACACCGATGACAGAAAGGTAAAGCTGGCTGGATGCGTGAGAAAGTGGCTGGGGGGTGATGGAGAGAGAGAAGTGTGATGAAGTTACATGACTGACGAGGCAGAGGAAAAGACGGCGACTATACATAAAGTAGAAAAGTGATCTACCCTGGATGACTAAGGAAAGTGAGAACTGTGATGGGATTACATGACGAATATCGCTGAAGAAAAAAGGCGAATGTGCAAGTGTGAGAGTGAAGTGATGTGCCCTGGATGACTAAGGAAGGTGAGGAGTGAGGTGGGGATGCATGACTGACGAGGGAGAGGAAAACGGTGAATCCAGCACTGGTGTGAGGGCAAAGGGGTGACCTGTTGACGCCGCGCCTGACAGTCTGCTATTAAGGCTAGCACGCAGTTTGCCGCAGTGTGTTTTTGACTGTCACATATCACAGGATCAGCTTCTCGGGGGCCGGGGAGTGCAGTGAGGCCCCGAGGACATAATGGAGGGAGAGCCGCACGCACTCCTTGTAACTCTCAGCCTGGAAGCACGGCCGCCACGCACTGCTCACGCCGCCACACTGCAGCGAGCACCGCCCATAAATATCCTAATGTTCTCTTGGGTGAATATTCCGCATCATAATCTAGCTTTTATTCGAAACCACCACACGAGGAGCTCAATGCAGCACTGTGTTGTCCATTAGGGTGACCGGGCCTGGCAAGGTCGAAATAAGAATAAACAGGGTTGGGTTCAAATTCTTGCCGCAGACTACTACTCGTATGACCACCAAGTACTAGAACCAACACAGGCCTGATAGCTATGCCGCACGCACCCACGAGAATGTAGAGCACGCAACATGAGGCAGTTATAAAGGATTACAAAGGACAGCAATTAAAAGCCTCATCTAAGACGCTGCACCAGGAGACCAGTAGCGTGATCCAGATCTCTCCAGGGCAGAGAGAGCAAAACAGGTCTTGAATCCCACTGCAGAATAGACAACCGGAAGTCAGACAGTGTAAGTCAAGCAGCTCTATAGCGAACCAGAAGGGACAAGAACAGGACTATAGAAGATTTAAGCAGAGAACGCGATCGCGGTATATACTCGTACAAACCAAGGACTTCTATAGCGAACGAGAGAGGATCAAAATATGACTATCACTTCTAATCCTGACAGGGTAACCACAACAACGCAGACAATACCAGACCGACTGCCTTCCACAGAAAAAAACAAAAGAGGACTGTACCAATTCTAGTGCAGACCAGATAAAGAGAACACAAACTCAGACCTATATTCTCATGCACTTCGCGCCCCACCGCCACTATGCTTTTAAAAGGTTATAGAAGTTACACGACCTCCACTACATTCAAGAGGCTCTAGTTGAAGTTACACAAGTTTTTAAGGATGTTTGTATGATTCTAGGCATAGTTTAACAAGATTTCTACATTATCAACTGGAGAAACACTTGTGAGAACACAGCTAATCATCTCTGTGGCCTTTAAAGACATTCGTGGTGAAAGAGAAACGTTTCTGAATACGGCACCAGAACTGACAGCCATATTAAACGCACCAGTACAGACCACAGACGGCAGCAGACACAACTTTACGCAGGGCAGTGTGTGTATTCAGCTTTCCTGAGGCGCGATCCTGAGACGAGATTGGAGAAGCTTAAAACGCACTTGTGTCTCCTGAGGCGTAAAGAAGGAACACTCTTGACGTAACACCTGTAAGCGATCACCACCACCATCACCACCATCATCACCATCATCACCATCATCACCATCACCACTCACAGACGTCTGTTTGTGTGTTTATGTTATTCGATACCAGCCAAACAACCATCTTATTCTATCTGTCTGTCTGTTTCTTTGTCTGTTCGTCTGTCTTTGTGTTTTTCTTTTTCCCTTTCTTTGTCTTTCTCTCTTTTCTCTGTTTTTCTTTCTCTTTTTCTCTTTCATTTTTCTTCTTTCTTTCTCTTTTCTCTTTTTCTCTTTCTTTCTGTCTTTCTCTTTTCTCCTTTTCTCTTTTTCCTTCTCTCTCTTTCGTTTTCTTTCTTTCCTTCTTTCTTTTTCCTTATTTTTCCTTCTCTTTCTTTCTCTTTCTTTCCTTCTATGTTTCTTTCTTTCTTTCTTTCTTTCCTTCTTTCTTTCTCTCTTTCTGTCTTTTCTTTCTGTCATTCACACACACACACACACACACACACACACACACACACACACACACACACACACACACACACACACACACACACACACACACACACACACACACACACA
The DNA here is from genome assembly GCF_035594125.1 of Scylla paramamosain. Taxonomy (NCBI): domain Eukaryota; kingdom Metazoa; phylum Arthropoda; class Malacostraca; order Decapoda; family Portunidae; genus Scylla; species Scylla paramamosain. The sequence continues at coordinate 2,257,431 of NC_087177.1, forward strand.
CACACACACACACACACACACACACACACACACACACACACACACACACACACACACACACACACACCAGTATAGAGATCTCAGTCTGGTGGGCACCGTGCAAAATATCACCAGGCCAGAGGGAGTAAGGCAGGGTCGAGAGGCTCTTGTGGCAAGTTTGAGTACAAGTGTGGTTCATTATAACTCTTAAGAGGCGAGTGTGAGGACCGTCCTTGGGCGGCTGAGGGAGCTAAGAGAGCCGGAGGGGGAGGAGGACGGGGAGGAGAAGGAGGATGCGAGGGAGGATAACGCAGATGAAGATATGAAGAGGAGGAATGAAAAAAAAAAGAGTATCAGTTGGTATTTATATGTGTAGATGATGAAGAGAGCTAATAAGAGAAAAGGGAATGACATAAAAGACGATAACGTGGAGGAAGATAGGAAGAAGAGGAGGAGGAATGAAAAGAAAAGTATCATTTGTTGCATGCGTAGGTGGTGAAGAGAAGTAAAATGAGGAGGAGAAGGAGGAAGATAAGGAGTAGGATGATAAGGAGTAGGAGGCTGCGAGGTAAACAGAATAGGTGGAGACGATGAGGGAGAAATGCGCAGTAAAGAAAAGTAAAGGCGAAAGGAGGAAGAAAACGCAAGAAAGTTAGAGGTGCGGGAAAGATGAAGAGAAGATAAAGAACAGGAATGATGGGGCAATATGACAGATAATGGAAGGGAAGGGAAACAAAAGGAGAAAGAGAAGAAGGAAGAAAGTCCACCAGATGAAGAAAGAAAAATATGACTTAAGATAAATGGATGAAAAAAGCAATTAAAAAAGACACATGATAGCAGTTTATATTTTCTCTTATCATCAATTCTCCTCCCGCCCTTCCCGCACCGACTCTTTATCGCGGAGAGGCGTTGCAGTACCCTTGGTGAGGTGAGCGCGCTGCTTCACCTTCACACGCACTCACACACCTGCAGCGCGAACTCACTCGAGGCATTAGTCTTGTCCCGCAAAGTTTTATTCGTTTTGTTTCCTTCATAAAATACGTGACTAGGAAACATTGGCGGCTGTGAAGAGTTACGTAGCTGAGTGACCGGCTAACTTGAATGAGGAGGAAGGGGAACAAAGGAATATAAACGGGGCAAAAATCGCACCAACAAACTTTAAATCTACGGAGGTTGTTTGTAATCAACTATTTTTCATTTTTGTAAATTAACTTATCTAATGAGAAGGACGCAAGACAATAAAGGCGAAGAATTCTTACTCTCTCTCTCTCTCTCTCCTGACGAAGAACAACAACTAGAACAACAACAAAGAAGAGTGGAGAAAGAAAAGAAGGACGATGAAGGAGGAGGAGGAGGAGGAGGATGAGAAGAAGGAGTATTGAGGAGGAGGAAGAGGACGAGGAGGGGATAGAGGCATGGAAAATGTGTAAAAGGGCAGAATTATTGGGTTGGCGTGTGTGTGGAGGGGCTGAAAGTTAAATGATTGGTGAATGGGCAGAGTTTCAAGGGTGGAGGCGACAACTCGTGAAGGTAACCAAGCGCAAAACATGAAAACCTCCGTGACGCAGAAAATTGCATAACGTGACTCCAGTGGCGGAGATCAGAGAGCGTGTGACGGAAACTGACGCTGGAAAGAGGAGTAACTTAATAAAAGGGGAACGATAAAAGCCGGCCAGACGATGTACGTGTGTGTGTGTGTGTGTGTGTGTGTTTGTGAGCGCCTTCTCTTTTATCTGAAATCGGGTAAAAAAAATGTATATTATATAAACAAACGAATATTGGATTCCGTTTTTCCTCTTCTGTGAAAGGACACGATAAAAAATTGAAAGAGAAAAGTATTGTGTTGCCACTCACCAAATAGCAAAGAAAGGAGTTTTCCATAATAGTAAAGTCTTTTTTTTTCTCAGGGGAAAGGAAGAGAAAATCGAGAAAGTTAAACCATGTGTAGTTAAGAAAAATGACACTTTGGAAATATCTTCTTGACTATCACTGGAGACCAAAGGAAGGCGTAGTGGGTAAAGGTTTTGACTTTTGTAACTGTATTTTTTAGTACAAGAGAAAGAGACTGGCTAAAGGGAAAATAATTGCATAAAAAAAGTCTCGCTTAATTGCCACGCTTGAAAGCAGACAAAATAATGTTGCAAAGGCTCCGGCGGATGAACCGTTTGACTGCTAATGGAGGAACAACACATGTTACTGCATCTGAGTAAACTTCCTGACCCCTTGACGATATAAGCGAGACAAAATCAACAAGTACTGAAAGACTTACACAATTCCATCACTCCCACTCGTGTCTTTTTGCTCCAGACTTTTTCCATTAAACTTAAAGAATATTTAGTTCACCAGAGGGACGTGGTGTGAAGAGCGGGAGGCAGTGGACGGGGAGGCTGCAGGTACTGAAAGGCTTACTCTATTCCATCACTCCTGTTGTCACTGTACATCAAACCATGTTAGTAGACTTAGACTTATGTAGGGTTTAGTTTGTTTGAGGAACTGTGTAACGGGTAGAGACTGAAGTGGAGGCCGCGGGAAGGAGAAAGAGATAGAACTTCTTTTACTGATGACAAAAACTAGTAGAGTCGAGAGGGTATAGCTTAGTTAGTTTGCCATAGGAACGAATTAAAAAAACGAAGGTAGAGACAAGGGAGGTTCAGACAGAGGAAAGGACAAAAAATTACACGTTACTTCTTTTTAATAATGACAAAAACTAGACTTGAGGAGGGCTTACTTTAATTAGTTTCCTTCAGGGACGTACTAAAGGAGAGGCAGTGGAGGTTCAGGCCGAGGAAAGGAGAAGAAAATCCACGTAACTTCTTTTATTAATGACAAGGGAGAAAGGTCAGTCAGTCGCTTGGTGTTCTTAATAACGAGAGGGATCGAGGCTTCTGTCCAAGGGCCGCCTGACAAGTGACGGAGGCCCGGGTGGAGTAGACGCTGTGGGCTTGGGTCTAGATACGGCACGGAGAAGTGTCGGCAAGATAGTGTGTGTGTGTGTGTGTGTGTGTGTGTGTGTGTGAGTACGTTACGCATGTACACCGTTTGTATTCGTATAAAAAAAAATAAAAAATGGTTACGAAATGTGACAAACTTTTATATATATACATTTTTTTTTTAATCCCCAAGAGGAAAGATCCTTTACACAGTTTCGGGTTTTCTTTCAACGAGTGAATTTAATCATTGGACATGTAAAGAGAGAGAGAGAGAGAGAGAGAGAGAGAGAGAGAGAGAGAGAGAGAGAGAGAGAGAGAGAGAGAGAGAGAGAGAGAGAGAGAGAGAAGGCAGGCGAGTGTGGAGGATTGAGTAAGTGAGAGGAAAGAGCAGCGAGATGTGTCGGAAGGGGAGAGAAGGGAGGAAAGAGGGAAGGGAATGGGCAGCAGGATATAACTGAAAGGGATAAAAGGGGAAGAGGGGAGAGGGGAGAAGATGGGTATAGGATTATGGATCAAAGAGAAGGTGAGAGAGAGGGGAAGAGAGAGAGAGAAAGGGGGAAGAGGGGAGCACAGTGTAAAGGAAGGGGAGGAAATAGGTTGAGAAAAGCAGCGGAAAGGGGAGAGCTGAGGAAGGGAGGGGATTGGGACCAGGTAATGGAGGAAGATTTAGGAGAGGGAGAGTGAAAGGGAGAGGAAGGGAGTGGGAGAGGGAGAGATATAAGTGCTTTCGTATTGGCGTAGATACACTCAATATATTTTTTCCCCAGCTCGTTTTGAACTTTCTGTTTGCGTGTAAAAAAGTTTCGGTAAAATTCAGCGTGTTCATCCAAGGCATTCACAACTGGCAAAAATTTACGCCCTTGTGTCTGACTGGCAGTGTGTGTGTCTTGTCTGCTATTTGTCAAGTGCTCATGTTATCGCAAGTTCTACAAATGGCGCTAGATGCAAAGTGGTGAGCGAATGATAATAATAAAAGAAAAGAGCAAATTAAAGGTTAGATGATCAAGTAAACTCTTTCATTTCACTCACAGTCAACGAGGACCAATTCTCCTTAAATACAACAGTTTTTTACCCGACAAGATTCCTCAGGTAGTATGAGAGAGAGAGAGAGAGAGAGAGAGAGAGAGAGAGAGAGAGAGAGAGAGAGAGAGAGAGAGAGAGAGAGAGAGAGAGAGAGAGAGAGAGAGAGAGAGAGAGAGAGAGAGAGAGAGAGAGAGAGAGAGAGAGAGAGAGAGAGAGAGAGAATTTTGTTTTCATCTTTTTGTCCCTTCTGTTACAGTAAAGATAGAATTTAACCAAAACAAGATGTAGGTCAGCTCAGTTGAGAGAGAGAGAGAGAGAGAGAGAGAGAGAGAGAGAGAGAGAGAGAGAGAGAGAGAGAGAGAGGGAGAGGGAGAGCAAACAGAACTGAAACATTATTCTAGCCGAAAGAAATAAGGACGCCAGTTTAAAAATATATATTCATAAGTTCACGGAAGGCGAGGATTACGCAAAAAAATTGGAAGGATTCCCCGAATATGAATGAAAGTAAATGAGTTGGAGGGGCCGCTAAAAATATCCTTCTTCAAATCTAAAGGAATTTAATTATTTAGGTAAAAGAATGAAAACAGAAAAAAAGAAATTGCGATACGGTTTCGAAAACACGTCTAGTAAGCACGATTTTCCTGGTAACCAAGATGATGAAACAGAGGAATGTGAAGCGACTGGATTGTGGGTAATATTGATACTGGTGAAGTGGTGGTCACAATGATGATGATAATAATGGTGATAGTAGTAATAGCAGTAGTAGTAGTAGTAGTAGTAGAAGGAAATTAAGGAAAATAAAGAACATAGAAGGAAAATGTATGAGAGAGAGAGAGAGAGAGAGAGAGAGAGAGAGAGAGAGAGAGAGAGAGAGAGAGAGAGAGAGAGAGAGAGAGAGAGAAACCCTTATTTCATCTAGGAAAAACTTCAGTACTGATAAAATAAAACCTTAATATTCTTTTTATTGAACTCTGTAATATTTCAAACCTTTGTAGTCTCTCTCTCTCTCTCTCTCTCTCTCTCTCTCTCTCTCTCTCTCTGAAATGCTTGGAGTAAGGAGGCTGCTACACTTAATAAGGTCGAGAATATATCTTTTGTATTTTAGGATCGTCGCCTTTATGGAATGTGAGGGATTTTGGTATTTGAGCCTCACTGCCTCTGAATCTCATGCCTTGACCTTTGCTTAATGGATCTGCCTGCTGCTGCTGCTTATTATCATTATTATTATTATTATTATTATTATTATTATTATTATTATTATTATTATTATTATTATTATTATTATTATTGTCGTTGTTGTTGTTGTTGTTGTTGTTGTATTATGGGATCGACGTGCAGGTAGTAACATTTGAATTACTAGTTGTTAAAATATAAGATTATTGTTGTCGTTGCTGTTGTTGTTGTTGTTGTTGTTGGTGGTGTTGTTGTTGTTGGTGGTGGTGGTGGTAATGATGGTGTTGTTGGTAATATTGCTGGTAGTGATGATGACGATGATTACTAGGATGACGTCTTTTTGTTATTGTTATTATTGTTGTTGTTGCTGTTGTCGTCCTTCTCCTGGAGGGTCGTGGTGCGGTTAGGTCGAAAAGTGTCAATACTGGAGAGTAAACTGACGATTCCCAATTTGGAACGTTATAAAACTGATATAGACTCGACACTTGACCTTATCTGACCGAGATACGCGCGACGAAGGAGGAGGAAGAGGAGGAGGAGGAGAATCAGAAACAGAAATGGAGGGAGAAGCCTTAGTTGAAAAGGAAGAAAAGAAAATCAGAGGGAAGAAGGATAGAGAGAGAGAAAAAAAAATTAAAGACGAAGAAAAGAAACAAATTAAGGAGGAATGGAACGAAATTGGTGGATGAGGTTGGAAGAGAAATAAAATAGCTAGTGAAAGAGAAGGAAAGAGATATATATTAGACGAGAAGAGGAAGAAGTGCAGGAGAAGAAGGAGAAAGCGAAGGATGAGGAAGGGGAGGAGGAGACCAAGGCAATACAAGTAACCAATAGATAGATATACTGAAATAAACTGCAATAGATAGACAAATAGATAATCTGAGGGACATAACACAGATAGTAGATGTTAAGAGCACATATATAGAAAAGATTTGCAGTAGGTAAATAAAAAAAAAGACAGGAATATCTCACCTCATGTAAAAAGAAAGGTAGAAACACACACACACACACACACACACACACACACACACACACACACACATCAATCAAAAGGTGTTTGTTGCCTCGTTCGGTCTCCACAAAGCTAAAAGACGAGTGATCAGGAAAGTTTTAAGGACGCCGTCACAGGAGGAGGAGGAGGAGGAGCAGGAGGAAGAGGAGGAGGAGGAGGAGGATACCATTAACAAGTTTCAGTATTCCTTGGAACAATATCTTCTCTTTTAATCTTCGTGGAAAAAAAAAGAATCTAAGTAGGTCTGGATATTTTATTGTCCATATTTTCTCCGTTCTCTTGCAGTCTTCCTTGTCCACATCTTAATGAGAGAGAGAGAGAGAGAGAGAGAGAGAGAGAGAGAGAGAGAGAGAGAGAGAGAGAGAGAGAGAGAGAGAGAGAGAGAGAGAGAGAGAGTGTGTGTGTGTGTGTGTGTGTGTGTTTGTGTTTCTGATAAGTGGAAATTTGACCTTTTCCTTCCTCTCTTTCCCCTCCATCTCTCTCTCTCTCTCTCTCTCTCTCTCTCTCTCTCTCTCTCTCTCTCTCTCTCTCTCTCTCTCTCTCTCTCTCTCTCTCTCATCTCAGTCTCCTTTTTTTTTTCAATTCTTTGTTGCTTTTTTTTTTGGTATTCTTTTTTCTCCTCCTCCTCCTCCACCTCCACCTCCTTCTCCTCCTCCTTCATCCTGCCCTCTTACCTTCTTTGTCTCTCTTCTCTTTTTTTCCCTACTTCTCGTTATTTTTATCCTTCCTTTCACTCACCTTCCTCCCTTTCCTCCTCGCCTCTCTTTCTCATGCCTCCTCTTCTCTCCTCTTCCCTCTCTCCTTTAGCTGTTCCTTCTCTCCCGTCCCTTTCTTCATCAAACCATTCTCCTTTCTACCGTTTTCTATGTTCCTCTCTTTATTTTTCTTCTTCCTTCTGTTGCTTTCCCTTTTCTTCGTGTCTCTAGTTCTTCCTTCCCCTCCTCACCTTCTTCCTCCTCCTCCTCCTCCTCCTCCTCCTCCTTGTCCTCCTCCTCAATCCAACGTCAAGTGTAAAGATTTCTGGTGGTCACTCGAGGAGGGGGATGAGGAGGAGGAGGATGAAGAGGAGGAGGAGAAGGAGGAGGAGGAACACAAGACATGAGTGAAAGGGAAAGCAAGTTAAGGTGGAAGAAAGAAAAGGAGAAAAAAAAAGGGAACTTGCGGAAAAGAGGATGATTTGAGAGTAAGAGGAGAAGAAGGAGAAGAAAAACGATGGCAAGAGAAAGGAAGCCAAGGACGAGAGTTTGACGTAAAAGACTCTAATAAGCTGAAGATGGAATACGATAAAGGCGAAAAATGCGAGGCGAACGTCGAGGAAATAACCAAAATTATTGTGAGTGAAGGAAGAGAGACAGAAGTTGGGAAGCCACGAGGCGGGGCGGGAAAGATGAAAATGATTGTTCAGAGAAGAAGGATGACGAGAAACTGAAGGAGTAGAAAGAAGAAAGAAACTGGGAAGCATGTCAGAGTGGGAAGAAAGAAAGAGAACATGAAAAACTCATTAGAGTAGAGAATAGAGAGAGAGAGAGAGAGAGAGAGAGAGAGAGAGAGAGAGAGAGAGAGAGAGAGAGAGAGAGAGAGAGAGAGAGAGAGAGAGAGAGAGAGAGAGAGAGATTCTGTTAACTGTTGTGTCGTCTATAAAGTGTAAGAGAAAGGAGGAAGAAAAGAGAGCTAATGACGAAGAAAAAGAGAAAGAAATTAATTGTATTTTCTCTCTTATGAAAGGTGAACAAGGTAGAAAAAGTAATAGAAGAAAAGGAAATACCAAGAACAGAGAGAGAGAGAGAGAGAGAGAGAGAGAGAGAGAGAGAGAGAGAGAGAGAGAGACTATTGACCAGATAAGAAAATCAATGAGGAAAGAAAAATAAATAAAAGTGATAATAGTTTTACAAGTGGCTATTGCCTCCTTTTTATTTCCCAGACTGAGGGAGGAGAGGGAGGAAAACAAAGAAAGAAAAAGTTACGGAAGAGTACTAAAAAAAAGGGAAAAAGTAGAAAAAAAAACGACTGAAAGAAAAATACACGTAACAGAAAAATTGTGAAGTAGTTAGAGTAATAACAAACAAAGTAACAGTAAGAGAAATACGTAAAATTTTGGGAGTAACAAATAAAAGCGAGAAAGAAAATGTTTATGAAAGGGAAAATATGAAAAAAGGAAGTGTTTACCTGGAAGGGAGGTAAGTGCCAATCAAGGAGATGGAATAGTGTCAGGGAAGTGTCAGTAGAGAAAATATATAGAGAAGGGAAGGGAAAACAGAGAATTCTGAAAAAAAAATATATATATGTACATCAACTATAGTGAAAGAGCAACAAAGAAAAAAAGGAGATGAAAGAAAAAAATAACACTAAAAAAAAGAAAAGGGAGAGGGAAAGGGAAGGAAAGGAATAAATTAAAAAGATCTGTCATGTGAAGGAAAGGAAATTACTGAAAGAAAGAGAGAGAGAGAGAGAGAGAGAGAGAGAGAGAGAGAGAGAGAGAGAGAGAGAGAGAGAGAGAGAGAGAGAGAGAGAGAGAGAGAGAGAGAGAGCAAGGCATAGCGTAAATATTGTGCTTCAAGAGGCAGGAGGGACTGAATCTGCCAATTAAGTGAGATTACCAAGAAAATTTGCCACGAAATGTAAATGTCTTGCACGGCTCTTTGCAGCTGATTGGATTAACACACACACACACACACACACACACACACACACACACACACACACACAGGCACTCATGGTTACTGCATATGTCTGTCACCACACCAATATTCTCTCTCTCTCTCTCTCTCTCTCTCTCTCTCTCTCTCTCTCTCTCTCTCTCTCTCTCTCTCTGCTTATTGCCTGCTGACATATATACAATCCCCCGGTTGGTGAGAAAGTGAATGCAGTCTTTATTATGAATAGCAGTATTAACAAGCAGCCCACACATGAGAGAGAGAGAGAGAGAGAGAGAGAGAGAGAGAGAGAGAGAGAGAGAGAGAGAGAGAGAGAGAGAGAGAGAGAGAGAGAGAGAGCACTAGCTGTGTATATAATTCTTCAAGGTCGCGCTATATTGGTAAAGGATAAGTATAGATAAGTACAGGAAGAGTCATATGTTTGTAAGTATTGAGTGTAAAAAAGAAAGAAAAAAAGTGTTATTTGTGTTAGGGAATCTGGCCAAGGGTACAAAAAATTAATAAAACAGAAAGAAAGGAAGAAAGAAAGAAGAACAAGAAAGAAGAAGAACAATAAGTTGAACTGTTCAGCTCCCAAAGAGAAACAAGCAGGAGACTCTAAAAGGTTGCCCCTCTGTCCGTGTAGATATACGTACAAAAAAGTCCCACTCTTGTAGAGATTCTAAGGAAAGTACTGGTCTTTTATAGATAAGTTTGTGTCCTCCTAGAAATCGTAAACAAAAAAAAAAAAAAAGAAAACATGCCTTTAGAAATTAACATAATGAAAGTTACCGTTCTCGCAGAAATAGGCAATATAGGTTTCCGGCCTCTCAGAAATAGGTAGGCACTTTCAGGACCCTCAGAAACAGGTACGCTGAAGACTTTCGTCCTCGTAGCAACAAGTGTAGATATATTTCCATCTTCACCAAAGTAAACGCGAAAGAAAAGTCTCATTCTCGTACAAATAGCAGGAAAGATAACTCTCACGCCAGCGAGCGCATAAAGGGGAAGATTTCAGAAGTAAGAGTGGAAGAATCTCACCCTTGCAGTAGAATTCATCAGAGAACAAGAGTCCCATCCTCCTTGAAGTACGTGGAACAAGATAAGTTTGTGCCTTTGCAGAAAGAAGTAAAAGAGACCATCACATAGAGACGCACTGAAGGAAAAATCTCTTCGTGGAACAAGAAAAGTTTGTGTCCTTGCAGAAAGAAGTAGAAGGCACCATTAGATAGAGACGCACAGAAGGAAAAATCTCATTCTCGTGGTACTATGAATAGAAGTCCCGCCATCGTAGAACTTAGAGAGAAAAAGAAGAAAAAAAATACATATAAAGTACCATCTAAAAGAAATACGTAGAGAAAAAGTAACATTTTCGTAGATTTAAATAAATAGGAGTAAAAAAAAAAAACTCTCTCTTCCCTAAAAATACCCATGAAAAAAAAAAAGTGCCGTGATGTTACAACCGTAGCCAGCAGAGGGGGTGACGCAAGTTACGCCACACACCCAAGACTCGAAGCGGCAAGGGGAAGGGAAGGGCGACGACTCTTAAGGAAGGGAGCGAGGTAGGTGCGGAAGTGCGCCAAGAATATCCCACGGTACGCACGTCGCCGGCAGTATCGCTGTTAACATGAGGTACATTATTTATTGGACTCAGCTGTCGCGTGTGTCTGACGAGGCGGTGGTGGGCAGAGGAGACTAGACAAGAGGAGGGGGAGTTAGAGAATAAATATAAAGAAATGGTGAAACACAGTCTTATAGTAGGGAAAGAACATGCACAAGCGTGAGGGTAGGAAGGAATTACAGTAGAAAATGGAGTGGAAATGTGGCTGACAAGTGAGGTGAGTGAAAAATTTGATAGCAGGGCGAGAAAATTGTAAGAGGAGAAGGTAGAGGATGATGGGAAGAGAGATGGAAGGAGGAAAGAAATTGTGGCTGGGAAGACGCGGAAGAAACGAAATGGTGGGGTGCCATGACAGGGAGATGATGTAAAGAAGGAGAAATAGTGGATGAGAGAGAGAGAGAGAGAGAGAGAGAGAGAGAGAGAGAGAGAGAGAGAGAGAGAGAGAGAGAGAGAGAGAGAGAGAGAGAGAGAGAGGAGGTGATTACAAATTATTCATCGCGTAGGTAAAGAAAGTTTGCTTCACTTGTCTTTCAAACGACGAAGGTGAGGTGAGGACTTGGCAGGTGGAGGAGGAGGAGGAGGAGGATGAGACGAAGAGGAAGAAGAAGAAAAGGAGAAGGTGAATGAACTTTGGGTTGATGGAGAGAGAGAGAGAGAGAGAGAGAGAGAGAGAGAGAGAGAGAGAGAGAGAGAGAGAGAGAGAGAGAGAGTACTTAAAAGGCAACATTAAACTCATCATTCTTGTCTTCCCTCACGAATCTTGACTCTTGTTTTCGTTGCATTCCGTTTTCCTTCTCCTTATCCTTATTCCCTCTCATCCTCATACATTTTTCTTCACATTTTCGGTTCTCTGTGCGTTGTTTGCCCTTCACCTTTCCAGTTTTCTTTTCCTGTGTGTTTTCAGTTCTCTCCAGATTGAAGGTAAACTCCTCGCCAGGTGCTGCTGACGTTTTATTGCCCCAAAATACCGCAACACACACAGTCTCACGTACTCTCCTCTCTTCTGCCTGGCCGCTCGCACGCCCACACGCCTGCACCCCCAACTACTTTATTTTTTCCTTCATGTGGGCTGATAAAGAGCGGTGTTAGAGGCGCCCGTGAAAGGCTGTCTTTGTTTACGCTCCGTGGGTGTTTTTGCAATATTGTTTGTGCTGTTTGGGTATCTAACCTTTTTTATCTCCTACATAGTTTCTGCTTTATTTATTTATTTATTTATTTGTTATTATTATTATTTTTTTATTTATTTTTTATTTGTTTATTTATTTTTTATTTTTTTGCGCGGTGTCTACGTAGCTCTGTTCGGGCTGCGAGTGTGATTGTGTTCGGTGCGTATGTGTGTCTATGCTTTCTATTTATAGTGCATCGTATTCGCTGCAGTGGACGTCGCTGTGAGCTGTATGGAAAGCTTTATTGGCGCGTCCATTGTTTCATGTACCATTGCATCCTTTTTTTTTTTTCTGTCATGTTTCAGGTTTGTTACAGTTTGTGATTTGTATCCTCCAATGTGCTTCCCGCTTCCCTCTTCCCCCTACTTCCTGCCACGTACCAAATCTTTCAGAAGATCATCGGCTGCCTTGCCTGCGAGGGAAGGTGAAGGGACGCAAGATTGATGGGCTGGGTATTAGAGAGTAGAGACCTGGATGAGGGGCGATCAGTTCTTGTAGGGGATTTATCCTCGACTGATTACGCTATAAAGCAGTGCCGAGGCGCGTCCCAAGGAGTGAATAGAACTGCCTCTGGTCTCCTACACTCTTCCCTCAGTGGGGCTGCTCCGGTTCACGTTGCTGAGGCTTAAACACACACTGGGCTGTATCCCCCGCAGTCCGATGTGTGCTGTTGTGTTTGTAGGCCCGAGGAGGGCGAGACAAACGGCTTGGGTGTGAACACAACGTGAGAGAGACGCCTCGTGTGTGAATAGAAGCAAGTCATGCAGCTTGATGATGCGTGTGCCCCTCAAGTTCCCAATATAGACTCCCCTCCAGTGCAGCGTACCATTCACATCACCAGAATGCTGTAACAACTAGACTATCAAAAAATCATGCATGTTCCTCGTCTGTGCTGTGTGTTCCTGAGGGGAAGTGCCCGAAGCAACTCTCCTCAGGCTCAACAGGAGAGAGGATGTAGGCTAACACACAGCAGTACAAATAACAAACAAGAACAAACCTTCAGCTTTAGAAACAAAGCAAACTTGATATTTTGCAATACAGCCTCGTACACTGCACACAGAGACACTCACTCTAATTAATACGTAGGAAGTTGGACAAAAAATAAGTAAATAAAATTTTCATTCGTCACAACCAGAGGGACACGTGTCTTCTCAGCTAACTCTGATAGAAGGACAGTTTCATATGAAGCTGTATAATAAAACACGTGCATTGGTTGTTGTTATGAGAGAATGCCCAGAAAGGCTGCTGTTTACAGACTCCTAATCTGAATACCTGGCCTGAATAGTTGGTACTCGTTTGAAGATAGAAAAAATGGCACCCATGAAAGATGAAGGCTCGTTTTTTTCTTCCTTTCTCTTGAAGTAAAGTACTTTCGCAGCTTTTCACGTGAGTGGGAGCCGGAGGAGAGGGTGGATGGGTAGAAGCCTTTTCCTACACTACTTTCTCGTTACCAAGTAGTAGGAAAACATCACAAAACATCCTGTCAAGTGAGATTAATGGATGGCTCTTATCCTTTGTAATCCTCAGGTAATCCTTCTCTTCCCTCTCTCTCCTGTCTTTCTCTGCTTCTCTTTTTCCGCTTCTTCCTCCCTCCTTCCGTCTTCTCGCGGTAACTTCCTTTGGATTTTTCATCATGAAAGAAGGAAGACAAAGATTGGGATTAATGTTGTTATGGCAAACTTAACCTTTCATCGAGGTTGGTGTGGAGTTATGTGGAAAGGGTTATTATTGTTGTTGTTGTTTTTGTTGTTGTTGTTGTTGTTGTTGTTGTTGTTGTTGTTGTTGTTGTCGTTGTTGTTGTTGTTGTTGTTGTTGGTGGTGGTGGTGGTAGTGGTAGTGGGTGGTGGCAGCTTGTGGTGGTGGTGGTAGAAGTGAAGGTCACACACACACACACACACACACACACACACACACACACACACACACAATTGTTGTTGTTGGTGGTGGTGGTGGTAGAAGTGAAGGTCGCAGACACACACACACACACACACACACACACACACACACACACACACACACACACACACACACACACACACACACACACACACACAGTTAACGAGGGAAAGGCACCTTGTTTGAGTAACGATAATAACATACTTGCCGGGGAAAACTCTTACACAAACAATAATCTTGGTAGCCTGAGAAGTTTTATTGTGTCCTCATCTCGCCATTACTATATAATTCTTGCTCCGATCTTTATATATCTCCTTTCCCTTCTTCCTATACCACGTCTCTTAGGCACTTCAGATGGAGCGGCTTATCACTGACAGCCTTGAAAGGACTAATAGATCAAATATTTGTTCCTCTTTTGTGTTCCTTTGGTTTTCTGTACACTATCCCTCATCTTATTTTCTTTTCTCCTTTTTTCATCCCTTCTTTCCGTCCTTTCTTCTGACTATAATCAGAATCTTTACTGAGCTTACGAACTTTCATACCATTGTTCAGAGAGAGAGAGAGAGAGAGAGAGAGAGAGAGAGAGAGAGAGAGAGAGAGAGAGAGAGCGCAGTCTGGCTCGGGCGGCGTGACACTGACGGATTCATTGGCTTTCTGAACCCCGCCGGGCGAGGAGACACGCGGCGCTGTCGTTTGTCCCGCTAATGGAGTCATGTTGGGCGGCAGATTTACCTCCTCACCATAATTATGTGTAGGAGGAGGAGTACGAAGAGAAGGAGGAGGAGGAGGAGGAGGAGGAGGAGGAAAAGCAGGGAAATGGCGTAGTAGTAGTAATAGGAGGAGGAGGAGGAGCAAGGAAATGGCGCAGTAGGAGGAATGTCAGGGATGAGTGGAAGGGAGAGTATTGAATGGAAAGGGAAGGAGAGGAGAGGAGGTAAAAGAGGTGAGAGTGTAAGGAGATGTCAAGGAAGAAGGTGACGGTGTGCAATTACAGAAGGAGAACGTGTAGTCTGGCAAGTACACACACACACACACACACACACACACACACACACACACACACATACACATACTTGGTAACGTGCCTAAAATTTTACCAACTTTTCAAAGTCTCAAACTTAAACCAAGTTGAAGAGTTGTTGCAGAGTTGTCTTCCTTCCTTCTGTCCACCTGATGGCCCTCGTGTGTTCATCCCTTAATCCCTCCGTCCTTCTGTCCCTGTTCTGTATGATATGTATTGTAGTTGGGTGTGTAGGTGCCTAGGAAGTGCCAATGAAAACACAATGATAGACAGGTTGCCGTATATTATAAAAACATTGGTGGTATAGACAAGCAATCATCCCATGTCTAAAGACTTCCGAGGCCAAACCCAGACTGCGAGGCGCGCGACAGACGCCTTGTGGGGGGATCCTGGAGGTGGACACAGCTGGGAGCGGTGTCCGAATACAGTGATAGTCTTGTGTAATATACATACTATCATCTTTTATCTTTTTTTCATCCTTTCTTTCCATTTCCTTTATTTTTTTTTCTTTTTCCCATCTTCCTTTTTCCATCCCTCTTTTTACTTCATCCTTTTCCAGCCATCCTTTTTCCTTACTCCTTCCCATTCTTTCTATCTCCCTATTCTCTCTTTCATGTCTTCTTTCCTGCGTACGTTTCTTCATCCATCCTTTTCATTCTTTCTTTTTTTCCTTACTCACTTGCTTTTCCGCTTTTTCTCCTTTTTTTTTGTCTTCCCTCAGTTGCTCCACCACCCTGCCAAGCTTACTATCCATTTCACTTCTCCCTTCTCTGTTCCTCCTCACCACCTATCCTCTATCCTCTTGTTCTCATTTCTTCTCCTTTCACCTCCATCATGACTCTGATATATTAACTTTCTCTTCTATTTTGGTCGCTCTTTTGTTCAGTCTTCCTTTCATGCTTCCCTTCTCCCAGCCAGTCCCTCCCGTACCTATTCCTCCCTCCCACTCCCCCTCCCCTCATCTCACTTCTCACTTTCGGATCAAGTAATAACTGTCAGTTGTCTTTCTCCGCTCACTTTACTGCTTCTGACCTTGAGAGAGAGAGAGAGAGAGAGAGAGAGAGAGAGAGAGAGAGAGAGAGAGAGAGAGAGAGAGAGAGAGAGAGAGTTGCTAGTCTGCCTTGTCCTTGAGTATTCAATATCAGTATCTTCCTTTCCTTTCCCTTCTCTTTTCCTTTTCTTCTGTTCTCATCCCCTCCTGTCCTTTCTCTTTCCTTCCCTTCACTCCCCTTTCTTACCCCCTCAATTTCCTTTTCTTTCCCTTCCCTTCACTTCCTTTCTTTTCCCTTCCCTTCCTTTCATTTTCCATTCTCATTTCCCTTATTTTTCCCTCCCTCCTCCTTCCTTCTCTTCTTGCGTCCCTCGTTTTCCTTTTGTTTTTCCCTTTTGTCGTTTTCCCCTCCTTCTCTTTCCTTCCATTTTCTCTCCTTTCCTTTTCTTTTTTCCTTTCTTCCCCTCCCTTTCCTTCCTTTCCCTCTCCTTTCCTTTACTTTTCTCTCTCTCCTCCTTCCCTTTCTTATTGTGCCTCGTCTTTATGAAGCTCCGTCTCTCGTGTACCTCCCAGCAGTCTCTCCCTGCCTCTTGGGTACGCATGTCGCACTCTGCACCATTTTGCATGCCCGCGTTTTTCGTCAAGGGAACGCATAGTTTATTTTCAATCTAACGCAAACAAACCGTGGACGCCGTGAAGTTTATTTACACTTTGCTTTCAGTGCGGAATAAAAATGACGCGATAAATTTAGCTACATACCCCGTGCGAAATTTCTGCTCTCGCGGGATAAATGATTTTACGTTTCATAAATATTGGTCGGCTGTTGGTGTGTGTGTGTGTGTGTGTATGTGTGTGTGTGTGCTGGTGGAGAACAGTGTCGATAATTATTTGCGATATGAAGCTGTAAGGGAGAGTCGCCTCATATACTTGACTGCGTTATAGGATGAATATTTCTCCTCCTGCGGTGCTGAGTGCGGTGGAGGCCAGGCCAGGCATCGCGGCTCGCGGCTCACGTGCATGACTGCTGCGTACACAGTGCCATACCGGCGCGGCCTATCTATTCCACCCAAATGAATGCCGTTGTTAAGCGTTCCCAGTACATTTTTTGGTCGCAGTCTGCAATCGGCCATCATCAGCGGCAATCAGGCCGTCAAAGCCGCTCGCCAATCAGTCACCGCGGCTGTCCATCACGCCATCAGGGAGGTGGTGGTGGTGGAGGTGGTGGTGGTGGTGGTGGTGGTGAATCAGAGCGAGGCTGACTAGAATATCTCATGCTGCGAGGTGCATTGGTATTGTGTCTGTATGTCTGTAGGGCCGACACACACACACACACACACACACACACACACACACACACACACACACACACACACACACACACACACACACACACACACACACACACACACACACAGGTACATATATAGCCAACACCCACACACACACGTTTGACGTAAGCATGTCAGACACCCACACAAGAGTGAAGTGAAGATTATTTATATTTGTTGTTGTTGTTGTTGTTGTTGTTAATATCATTTTTTTTTGTTGTTATTCGTTTGCTCGTTCCTCAATATTTCAAACCTCCATTGTTAGTATTTTATTCACGTACAAATCTGTACTGTGTATGTACTAGTTTTTGCATTCACTCAAGCACTACACTGTTACATTTTCCTTCCATTCATTTTTTCTTCGTGTGTAGTTTCGTTACGTAGTGTTTCCTCCCTCCCCCTTCCCTCTCTCCCTCCCTCCTTCCCTCCCGCGTGGCCTGTCAGAAAGTGCACCATATTGCCTGAGTTTTCAAGGGCGGCGTGGACCTGACTTGCTGGCCTCGGGGTTTATGTCTGTCCTCGTAGGGAAAAGTTCCTTAATATTTTCCAGGACAAACAATTCTACCAAATCTCTTGCTGGTCTTCGTGTTTGCCCTCCTCCTCCACCTCCTCCTCCTCTTCTTCTTCCTCTTCTTCGTCTTCGTTGTCTTCATCTTCGTCTTCTCTTCTCTTCTTTTCTCTACTCCTCCTCCTCCTCCTCCTCCCTACGTTGTTGATTATGCATTCACAATATTCCTCCTTTTTTTTTTCGTTTGCCATTGTTATGACAGACAAAGAGGACGCAAGGAAGAAAAGGGAAACATCACAAATACAGTAACAGGAAGAAAATAATGGGAGAAAAAGTGCAATACTCGTGGGAGAAATGAAGTTTGTTGAATGAGTTCCGAGAAAAAGAATAATATTGTAAGGCTAGAGACGTAAAAGTAAGAAAGTCCGGCGAGAGAGAGAGAGAGAGAGAGAGAGAGAGAGAGAGAGAGAGAGAGAGAGAGAGAGAGAGAGAGAGAGAGAGAGAGAGAGAGAGAGAGAGACTGCAGTATTGAACCGTTTAGAGATAACGTGATAAAAATATGGCATGAAAGGATAGGAGATGAGAGAGAGAGAGAGAGAGAGAGAGAGAGAGAGAGAGAGAGAGAGAGAGAGAGAGAGAGAGAGAGAGAGAGAGAGAGAGAGAATAAAGAGATAATTAATAGAACTGCCTGTGTAAAATATATTAATAATGAGATACTGCTCGTGAAAAGAAAACGAACGAGAGAGAGAGAGAGAGAGAGAGAGAGAGAGAGAGAGAGAGAGAGAGAGAGAGAGAGAGAGAGAGAGAGAGAGAGAGAGAGAGAGAGAGAGAGAGAGAGAGAGAATATTAAACGAGCATATTGAATGAGTACAAATGTAAAAAAAAATAAATAAATAAAAATAAATAAAGATAAATAATGAGCCTAACCTAACATAACAAATAAAAATAAAATACGTAGCTGTAAGATGCTCATTGCGTAAATAACACGAAGAAAAGTAATGGCAGTAATAATAATAATAATAATAATAATAATAATAATAATAATAATAATAATAATAATAATAATAATAATAATAATAATAATAAAAGACACATAAGAAAAAAAAAACACGTAAATTGAGTCAGTGCAGTAAAAGTCAGCAAAATAGAAAAACAGGACCCGGCTCGTGTTGCAGCAATAAATGGATGGAGTAACATTCGCTTCTCCCTCGTCTCCCTTCCGCCTCCACATCCACCCCTCCGAAAAAAAAAAAAAAAAAATCTCACACAAAAATAGATCTAAAAAAAAAAATAAAATAAAAAAAAGACGAGAGACAATCAAAACAACAGCGAACGAGAGAGAGAGAGAGAGAGAGAGAGAGAGAGAGAGAGAGAGAGAGAGAGAGAGAGAGAGAGAGAGAGAGAGAGAGAGAGAGAGAGAGAGAGAGAGAGACCTAACCTAACCTAACCTAACCTAACCTAACCTAATCTAACCTAACCTAACCTAACCTAACCTAACCTAACCTAACCTAACCTAACCTATCATAGAACCTAACCTAACCTAACCTAACCTAACAAATCCACTTACCCACAATCACTTAGGTCTGAGCACATTAAAAAAGCCACAGCACCTAAACTGACCTCGCCTGTTTCAACGCCACACAGGAGGGTCATTCACTGCGTCATTAATCACCTCTTGTAGCCCCCTTGTCTCCTTGTCTCCTTGTCTCTCGCCGTGCATCCCCCCTCCCTCGCTCCCTCTGGCCTTCCTTGTCTGGTGTTGATGTCCATTGTAAGAGTCACCCCTTGAGACTTCACTTTATTCCATCATCTAGTTGTTTTCCTTGTCTTTCTAGCGTCTTTGTGAAATCTCTCTCTCTCTCTCTCTCTCTCTCTCTCTCTCTCTCTCTCTCTCTCTCTCTCTCTCTCTCTCTCTCTCTCTCTCCCATTACTTTGGAATTGATCAAACTGTCTGGATTAGCGGGCCGTTCGAAAATCGTAGTCAGTGATGGATCTTCCTCCTCCTCCTCCTCCTCCTCCTCCTCCTCCTCCTCCTCCTCCTCCTCCTCCTCCTCCTCCTCCTTCTCTTCCTCCTTCTCCTCCTCTTCCTCCTCCTCCTCTTTCTCCTCCTTCTCCTCTTCCTTCTCCTCTTCCTCCTCTTCCTCCTCTTCCTCCTCCTCCATTTCCGTGAGCAGGTATATATTCACGTGTCAGTAGATATCTAACGGTGGTTCCCATTTCCAGCGGTATTGTAGGCCAGCCTGTGTGTGTATGTGTGTGTGTGTGTGTGTGTCTGTGTTCATGTTATGTAGTATCAGTGCTTGCCTGTAACACTAGTGGTCAGTGTGTTGCATGTTCTTGTGTCTGTACGTGTGTATTGCGGTAGGTGTGTGCCAGAAGTTTAAATAGGCGTGTGGATGCCGTAGACTTTAGCTCATTGAAGTGGTTTGTAGGTTTGTAGTAAAGTTGACGGTATTGTGGAAAGGATAAGGATGGTGGCGATGGTGCTTGTGGTGGTGGTGGTGGTGGTGGTGGTGGTGGTGGGCAGCTGTCAATAATGGTAGATGGAATTATATATAAGGAAATTATTATAGCAGGTACTAGTGAGGTTAAATTAGGTTATGTCAGGTAGTTTGGTAGTGGTGACTGTTCTATCACTAAATTCTAATACTGGTGAAGTGGTGAACATAGTAATAGTGTTAGTAACAAAAATAAGTGTTGTGGTGATTATTTTAGCAGCTATAAGTAACATTGCTATGGTGATTGTGGTAGTAGTGATGGTGGTGGTAGTGGTGGTGGTAGTAGTGGTAGTGGTGGCTGGTCTGTTACATGCAGAAGTACAGTTAATTAAGTTGCTCACAGTAATGGTGGTGGTGGTGGTGGTCGTGGAGATGGTGGTGATGGTGGTGGTAGTAGTAGCGGTGGTGATGGTGGTGGTTGGCCTGTTATTTTCCGAAATACAGTTAATTAATATGTGCAGTCCCTCGTCAGGTTATTGAAGGGCAAGAAGGGCACCACCGCCGCCCTCAGGCATCAGAGAGCCCACGTGTCTCTCTCTCTCTCTCTCTCTCTCTCTCTCTCTCTCTCTCTCTCTCTCTCTCTCTCTCTCTCTCTCTCTCTCTCTCTCTCTCTCTCTCTCTCTCGTCCCCTGAGTATGTGGAACTAAGAGCGAAAGGAGGAGGAGGAAGAGGAGGAAGAGGAGGCGGAGGAGGAGGAAGAGGAGGAGAAGGAGGAGGAGGAGGAGGAGGAGGAGGAGGAGGAGGAAATTAAAGGGACACCGCCTCTACTCTACAACCTCTCTATGTCCTCCCTTCATCCCTTAATTTTCCTCCTCCTCTTCCTCCTCTTCTTCCTCCTCCTCCTCCTCCTCCTCCTCCTCCTCCTCCTCCTCCTCCTCCTCCTCCTTTTTATTCAACATCTATTGCTCTTCCTCCTAGTCTCCTCCTAATCTTTACCTTCTTCATTCTCTCTCTCTCTCTCTCTCTCTCTCTCTCTCTCTCTCTCTCTCTCTCTCTCTCTCTCTCTCTCTCTCTCTCTCTCTCTCTCTCTCTCTCTCTCTCTCCTATCTCGTCATTCATTATTTTTATTTACTGTTCCTTCTCCTTTCCTCTTTATCTGTCTCTTCCTCTTAGTCATCGTCCCCCCCCCCCTCGTCGTCACCATTGCTGTAGCTTTCCCCGTTCCTTACATTATCCTCGTCCTCTTCCGGATCTCCACTTTTTATCGCCTTACTCTCATCCACCGCCCTCTCCATCTCCTCCATTACTTCTTCCTTCACTGTTTGATCTCTCCTCCTCCTCCTCCTCCTCTTTCTCTTCCTCCTCCTCCTCCTCTTCTTCCTCTTTTACTTCTGGATCTTGAATTTTACAGTTTCTTTCCCTTTTTTCATTATGTATTCTTATCCCAGAAAATTCTTGTAGTCTCTCTCTCTCTCTCTCTCTCTCTCTCTCTCTCTCTCTCTCTCTCTCTCTCTCTCTCTCTCTCTCTCTCTCTCTCTCTCTCTCTCTCTCTCTCTCTCTCTCTCTCTCTCTCTCTCTCTCTCTCTCTCTCTCTCTCTAGAATAAGGGAGAAAATATAAAAAGATGGTAATGATGATGATGATGATGATGATTTTTATTCTTATTCTTATTCTTATTCTTTTTATTATTATTACCTGCATAATTCATATTCATGTTTCCTTTGGTATAATTAATGAGTTTTCTCCATTTCCTTATGCTTTATCTGTGTCTTTCATTGTTACTTCCGTTCTTTATGTCTTCCATATATTTATTTTTGTTCTTATTGTTCTCACCATCATCATCATTAATGCTCCCTGTTTCATAGTCTTCATAATCTTTTCCTCTTCTGTGTCACCAACTCTTATTTTTCTTTTTAGCATCATCTTTGTTCCATTTATCAGCTGCTCTTCTTTTATAAATAACATATTTCCTTCACTTTTCATAACCATCTTTTCTTCACTCTCCCTTGGACGCAGCACGTGATGGCGCTGATGATGACAGGCAGGCTGCGCTACGGCGGCCAAGCGGAGTGACAGAATTAATATGAATTTTTATGCATGGTATATTCATTTTTAAAGTTACGAAGTCCAGGGAAGGAGGAGAGAAGAGGAAGATAGGAGAGTGAACAGAGGGAGAGAAAAGTAACTCAGTGAATAGTGTTTAGTGAAAGTACGTAAACTAAAACAGATATAAGATTATTCATGTTCTGTAATACTTTCTCAGATCTATATTCAAAGATTACGAAGATTATTAATAAAGTTTCTGTGAGTATTTAGCCTGTTTTATTTATTTATTCATTTATTTTTTTTAGTATTAACGGTGTGGCATCCTTGTTTATTTATCACTTGAATAATACAAACCAACTTGAAAATCTCGTAACATCCACTACAACACGTTCATTATAACCAAAAAGTGTAGAAACGTTTAAGAATTTTGGTCTAGAAGTGACAGAATCTACAGCTTTTGAGGAACCTGATGCTCGGAGGTGACTGGCACTGGCACTCAGGTAACGTAGGAATGTATGTGCCGTGGTGAAGTGTTTAACCTCACCTCTCTTCGCCTCAAACCTCTCCTCTTACTCCTCTTCACTAATCCTCAGTCCTTTTTTTCCTTCAGCCTTGACCATCTCTCCTTCCTTCTTTCTCCCTTTCTTCCTTGCCAGTCCCTCCATTCTTGTAACCTTTGAAGAACTAGATTCACACATTTCATTGGTTATCATTATTATCATCTTTATTATCATCAGCAGCGATAGTCACAGGAGCAGCACCATCATCGTCTTTAGTATGGTGTCACAAAGGCGTCCATAACTATCTTCACTCGTCCTTCTTCTCCAGTGGAACTTTTTAATTCACCTCTCCATTTTTTTCTATCCAGCCATAAGGTGATAACGGATGATTTGTGTAAATGTGGAACTCTTTCAAATGATGATGATAATGATGATGAAGTCTGCAAATTTTTTTTTCTTTATTTTTTCTCTCCTACTTTTAAATGTTCAAAGATGGAAGATAATTTACATAATTCCGCACTTTTCATGCACTTCTTTATGCACTTCTTGTGTTGCCTTCTTACTCTCGTCCTTCTTGCTATTCAGCATTCCCAGATCCCATTAGGATCATCCCCGCCATTTTTGTCCCATTAGTATCTGTTGTGCTTCTCACTATCTTCATTCTCTCTCAGGCATCTCCTTCCATTACCTCACTATTCCTCATTACCCCTTATGTTCTTACCTCAAAATTTTCTCCTCCCTAATTTCTCTCTCTTTACATCTTTACCTTAAAATTCAGTCTTCATTATCCTCTTTATTCCTGTCATCGTCTTCGCTTCTTCCACCAGCTTTCACTGTCTTATCATTATCCCCATCATTTTCTCCTTGGTCTTTATTCGGTTTTGCATAATTTTCATTCAATTTATCTGCTTTACTGGCCTTTGTTATCCGCTATTCCTATCACCGTCTAAAGTTTCGTCAAAAGCAGTGTTTTCATTAGAACCAGTAGATCGGCTGCTGTTTTTGTTCTTTCTTTGTGTTCTTTTGTGCTTTCCCCTCCCTTTGATCCTGCGCCACCGTCACCAGCCACAAGATTTCCCACAATGCCATTAGTTTCCTTTCTCCCTGTCCTCCCCGAAACCTGTACTACACTTCCTCTTTCCCTTCCGTCCCTTCCTTTCCCCGTTCTCCTTATCGTTCCCTTTCTCCTTCCTCTGCTTCTCTCCTTCTCATCCTTTTACTTTTTTTTTCATTTTATTACCTTCTTAGTCAGTTCCTCCTTCCTGCTTACTCTCGTTCTCTCGTTCTTCCTTCTCTCTTTCTTCTCCTTTCCTTCTCTCTCTCTCTCTCTCTCTCTCTCTCTCTCTCTCTCTCTCTCTCTCTCTCTCTCTCTCTCTCTCTCTCTCTCTCTCTCGTTTCTCTCTATTCTATTATTTCTTTTGTGTACTTATCCCTTTGTTTCTAATCCACGTCCACCTATGCTTCCTTTTCTTCTTCCCTTTCTTTCCCCTCCTCTCGTTTTCTTCCCTCTTTCCTTATTTTCTCCAACACTTTTACCTTGCTTTCTAACTCTAGTTCAACAATATTTCATCCTCTCTTCCTCCTCCTTTCCTCTAGCTCTTCTTCTCCTCCTCCCTCTCTTATTTTTGTCTTCCTTTCTTGGCGTCTCTCTCTCTCTCTCTCCCGGCGTTTCTTCCAAGATCGATTTTTATCTATTTCGTTGCTCTCTAGACAGTGATGCATTTTCCATGTTACAAGTAGTGGTTACCCGTGTATGGTCTCTCTCTCTCTCTCTCTCTCTCTCTCTCTCTCTCTCTCTCTCTCTCTCTCTCTCTCTCTCTCTCTCTCTCTCTCTCTGATGTCTTGTGGTAAGGTCTTTGTATCCTATTCCCTTGCCTTTCCTCCTTTCATCTCCTTCCTTGTGCCACATCAATAATTTCAAAGACGCGTGTATGAATTCTTTCTCTTACCCACTCATTGCTTTTATGCAGATGCTGAGAGAGAGAGAGAGAGAGAGAGAGAGAGAGAGAGAGAGAGAGAGAGAGAGAGAGAGAGAGAGAGAGAGAGAGAGAGAGAGAGAGAGAGAGAGAGAGAGAGAGAGAGAGAGAGAGAGAGAGAGAGAGAGAGAGAGAGAGAGAGAGAGAGAGAGAGAGAGAGAGAGAGAGAGAGAGAGAGAGAGAGAGAGAGAGAGAGGTTATTGCCTTTCCATCTTCCTTATGAAATCCCTTAGTACTTATTTTCCCCGCCACCTCTTACTGCTCCCCTAAGACCTACTCGTCCTGCTTATCGCGTGTAGCTAGACTGAGCTGCCAGGAAGGATTTTAGTTAAGTCCTCGGCAAGATTGATAGTACTCGTACCTTACATATCCTCCTACTCCTCATCCTTAAGGTCCGATCAGGTAATAGGTGGCCTGGGAAGACAGGGACGTAATCAAGCTGTTACGTCGTCTCTTCTTGCAATAAAGGTCTCAGTCAGGAAAATCATCAGTCTATCGACCACATTCGGATGCTCATCACCCGGAAACTTTTTTCAGAATATTAAAAAAAAAAAATTATTATTACTTAGGTTTCAAATGATTAGATATTCACAATATTAGTTAAAGTATGTGGCAAGAATATATAAAGTAATCGAGTGTAGCTGTATTTTTTCCGAGGGTCATTTTCAAAATGAAATGACGACGTAAAATATGTGACGTCATTTGGACCGAGGCGCGGCGGGGCAGGGCTGGGGGAGGGTGTAGGGGGAAGGGGATGGGTGTCGCCATACAAGGTAAAGACAAGTAGCCTGTAGTCTGTAGCCTGTATTGTGTAGCATGCATCCTGAAGCTTGCAGCTTGTAGCCTGTAGCCTGCAGCTTGCAGGCTGTAGTCTGTATATATATATATATATATATATATATATATATATATATATATATATATATATATATATATATATATATATATATATATATATATATATATATATATATATATATATATATATATATATATATATATATATATATATATATATATATATATATATATGCGAGTATTTATGCGCACACACACACACACACACACACACACACACACACACACACACACACACACACACACACACACACACACACACACACACACACACACACACACACACACACACACACACACACACACACACACACACACACACACACACACACACACACAGAGTGAGATGCAATATCTTTGTGCAGCAGGCGTCGTGGGGCAATATAGAGGCATTACATCAAAGAGAGGAGAGGATGACGGTCTTCCAGGCTTATTTGAGGCAATCTCCACACTCACGGTTACCACGGCAGTCCCCAATGTGTTTACGTGTAACAAGAAAGAAAAGTAAATGAAAAACGAAGCTTATTATTCATCCATTGAACATGATCAGTTCTAATGACTCATGCCTGACCTTTGATGATGTGCAGGTAATGAGGTGATGAGATGGTACTGATGCTGATGCCAAGTTTGAAAATATAGATGATGGTGGTGGGAGGAGGCAGATCGTGGTGAAGGGCGAGAGCAATAGAATTTGTTGTTAGTCGTGGTGGTGGTGGTGGAGGTGGTGATGGTGGAGTGTGATGGTGAGCGGATTAAAGATAATGAAAAGTGAGGTGGTGGAGAGGAGGGGAAATATGTTGTGTTGTATGGTACCTTCCTATTAGAGAGAGAGAGAGAGAGAGAGAGAGAGAGAGAGAGAGAGAGAGAGAGAGAGAGAGAGAGAGAGAGAGAGAGAGAGAGAGAGAGAGAGAGAGAGAGAGAGAGAGAGAGAGAGAGAGAGATGAAAACCAAGAAATTATATATCACATAACAAAAACGTATAGGAAAAATAACTCAGTTTCTCTCTCTCTCTCTCTCTCTCTCTCTCTCTCTCTCTCTCTCTCTCTCTCTCTCTCTCTCTCTCTCTCTCTCTCTCTCTCTCTCTCTCAGGGCTTACATAATTATACACTTGTCGCTTGTCATCAGTTTTTCACAGCAGCTAATTAATGAGTCATACACACCTGAGCCCTGCCATGTATGTACTACCTGGAGCACACTAACACGAAATGGAACACACCTGTTTGAATCTTTAATCAGCTTCTATGAAAAACAAATGACGAGCGACGAGCGTATGATTATTCAGCAGCGGACCTTGTTCACTCCAACCTCGTCTGTCTGTCTGTTTGTTTGTCTGAATGTCTGTTTGCTTGACTGGTTGGTGGAGTCTTGTGTGTGTGTGTGTGTGTGTGTGTGTGTGTGTGTGTTTTATTGTTTTCATTTATTTATTTCAGCGTCTGTGTGTCTGTCTGTCTGTCTGTCTGTCTGTGTATTTCTCTCTCTCTCTCTCTCTCTCTCTCTCTCTCTCTCTCTCTCTCTCTCTCTCTCTCTCTCTCCACATTGTACTCGTATTTTGGTCCCTGGTTCATATTGAAAACTGTACCATGAGTTTGTAAGTGTCAGCAGCTTTCAAATATTGGCAATAATTCTTGAAACAAAGAACACGTTGGCAAATATTCACGTAATAATGAGACAATACATTTCTTTTGCTTTCCTTGTAGGTTATTTTTTGTTTTATAACGAATACTAATTGGCCTTGGTTTTATTTTCTTAGGTGCTACAGTTTAGAAGGTTTTGGTTCCAGTGTTTCTCGAATAGGGTCGTGAAGGAAGGCAAAGGCGGGAGAGAGGCGAGGTGAGATAAAAAGTTTCACCAGAGTGGCCTTGAATAAACGGGGAGCAGACAAAGGTGAATGAAGGAGGTTTAGGGAAGCTCTTTGTCTGGCAGTGGAGTTGTGAATGATGATGATGATGATGATGATAGCTGATTTCTGGCATGTCCAAGTTTAAAAACGTTTTAATGAAACTTCTTTAAGTGCTTCAGGGGAGAAAAACCTTAATGATTAAGAGGAGAAAATTAAGAAAGCCAGAAAAAAACTTTAAATATAAAAGCTAAATTAATTATATTTTTTTCTTCCGGGTAGTCCATTTCTAAGCTATAAAAATAAGGAAAATTTACCCATGAACGCTTGGCTTCGTGTGGCGCTCATGAAAGAAACAGCAAATCCTTCAGTCGCCCATCTGAAGGCAGCACCGGCAATGACGTCCTGTTTTCTGTTGCAACCTTCACAGAAAACGGCAATAAGTCTGGAAGAGTGAAGGGGAAGCTTTACCTCTTTGTGGCGGCAGTTTGGTTGGCCGACCCTTAATGAAATAGTGGCTTTTGTGTGCCCTCCCCGCTGCCTCTCCCGGCAATAAGCCGTTATATTCCATATGCGTCCTCCGTCTGCCTCTTGTGTTCGCCCATGTGTGTGTGTGTGTGTGTGTGTGTGTGTGTGTGTGTGTGTGTGTGTGTGTGTGTGTGTGTGTGTGTGTGTGTGTGTGTGTGTGTGTGTGTGTGTGTTTGCTACTGATGGCTTTTTGGGAAAGTGAAGGTGAAATTTTAAGTGTCCTGGTGGGAAGTTGGTTGTTACCCTCCAGCCTCCTCCTCCTCCTCCTCCTCCTCCTCCTCCTCCTCCTCCTCCTCCTCCTCCTCTCTTTTCTCCTTGAGGTTCGACAGTTTCCTTTTTCTTTTCTTTTTTTTTTTTTTACTTGTGACTCACGAAGAAAGGTGCTGGAAAAGAATTTTGGATATGAAAAGTTATTTCGCTGATTATGTTATTCGTGGCGTGTGTGTGTGTGTGTGTGTGTGTGTGTGTGTGTGTGTGTGTGTGTGTGTGTGTGTGTGTGTGTGTGTGTGTGTGTGTGTGTGTGTGTGTGTGTGTCATTCTCCCTATGTGTGATTGAATTTTGCCACTCATCATTTCGTTCTAGCCCACGTAAAGAGGAAGAAAGGAATAAAGAAAGAAAAATAAAAAAAGAAGAATAATTAAGGTCATGCCTCGAGTTTTTTCCTTCAGTCTGGTGGGAAAGAAGGTGCGTCATTATAATTAATGCAATGGCGGTATTCATGCATTTAATTAATTTCCTCTGTTTCCTTTCAGTTGCAGGTGACGGGCGGGACCAGAGCAGCGTCGATCTGCCCATTAACCTCATTCTTCCTGCCGCCCCGCCCACTCCACCTATTCACCCACCGCCCACCCCGTTTCACCCCCTCCTCGCTCTGCTCAGGTCTACCATATGCACAGGACAAGGTATGTAATTTGAGTCACGTTGCATCTCTCTCTCTCTCTCTCTCTCTCTCTCTCTCTCTCTCTCTCTCTCTCTCTCTCTCTCTCTCTCTCTCTCTCTCTCTCTCTCTCGACCTTGAACTGGTGGTGTTCTCGTTTACAGCAAGTGTCTGTGGATGTTGGTGGTGATAAATGGTTCCCTGTTTTTCCCGCTGTTAGCAACGTTTTTTTCCCTCGCTCTCTTTCCCCCCCTTTTTTTTTATATATTTGTGGCAGTTTATCGCTTCTTTTTTTCTCTCTCTCTCTCTCTCTCTCTTTAGATGTGGTTATTTACTGCTAATGTTGTTTTATTTGTGTTTGTTTTTGTTTTTTTTCGTTTCGTTTATTAATTTGTGTCAATTTGTTTATTTTTCGCTTGTGTTTGACATGCATTCATATTTCTGTTGTCTCCACCACTTTTTATTGGTATGCATTTGTTTTGGTGACATCCTAGACACTGTGGCATTCACGAATGTATATTTATGGGCAGAATATTCACACGTGATACGATGATGACTCTCTCAAGTGACTGAAAGCTGGTGTATGCTCCAAACACAAGAGTCGCTTCTTTGGGTTTCCTGTTTCCATTAAGCGCTGCGTTGTTTCCTTCAATCGAGACTTTATTTTATAACTGTTTTGTATTTAAAACTTTCTAAACGTGCACGTGAATCACTAACGACTAGAATTTGCTTGTTCCTTTTATTTATGCTTTTAAAAGTCAAATACGTCAAGGTACTTTTGTATGTTCATTCCTGCAGTGAACACTTTATTCTGCGTCCAATGGTAGCTTTTGTACAAATGAGGCAAATGTCGCGCTGTTTTCTTTTATTGTGTACTTAGTTTAAATATTTCATAGTATATCGGGCATTTTTTTACACGTTCGTTCCTTGGTTAAACTCCGTTCGGTACTAATGAGACTCATGGTATACAAGAGATAACAGCGATGCAAATCTATCAGTTAATCTTGAAATACATTTTGCTCTTCATTCATATCATTGATTTCACCGTGCAGTCCTTCTGAACTCCCTGGTGTTTGGGATACTGGTGTGCGAACTTGTTGAGCGACGGACAAGTGTTTTCGAATTGATATTGGTTATCGGGAAGCCGCAGCCTCAATGGGAAGAACAATGCCAGCGTAAGCATTGTTTATTCAGTCTGACATCGGAGCGTTTGGCCATATGAATATACAACGCTGGTACCTTTCCTGGTATTGCGCTTCCTGCTGAACATGCGTTTTCATTCCATCGTCCTGGTTGTATAAATAGATAAGTTTAATAACATCCTCCCTAGAGCTGGCGAATCTTTTGGTAATAGATTCATGTTTGTTGTGGCCGAGATGGTGCACGGTTATGTACGCTCGGCTTCTGGTTGTGCGCTACGGGTATTACAAGATATTGTTTGCATTGAAAGGTTGTGCTCTTCGTAAGCAAAGTTGCGAATAATTGTAATGGTTTTCTTTCGTTTGCATCCTTTGTCCTTTTATGACATCGCGAAAGAAAAGTTAGTTCAGGATAATGATTCAAGCACGAGATGACAACGAAGGTAATAAAGAATATGCTGCATGTTATATTACTGAGATTGACAAGAGATTAAATTATGGTTAGTGGTGTAATTATGAAGTTAATATCTTCTTTCTTCTATGTTTTCTTCCCATTTCGTCCTTCGCGGCGTATTTCTTCGTCCCCAGCTTCCCCTTCGTATCGTTTATGGTTGCTCCCGTGGTGACTGCCTCTCCTCTGCCCCCAGATGTTATTATTGAAAACGACGGGTTGTGAATAATTTTCAATCCCGCTTTTTTCCCTCCTCTTTCTTCCTTTCTTAGTATTTCTGTCTTTTCCCCTTTCTGGTGTTTTATTTCTTCTCCGTCAGTTTTACGTTGTTTTCTCTAACATCAGTCAACTTAAGATCATCTACAGCACAATTATTTCATATTTAAGGTTTCAATCACTATCATCCCTATCCATAAATTGGTCTAATCTTCTTTGAAAGCTTCCTGTTGACTCGGCACTAACAATCTGATTACTGAGTCTATTCCTGTCAGGCGAGGCATTGGTATGAATGTAGTAAATGCAAGGCTTTAACAAGTTTGATAGGCAGGATTCCCCAGAACCTGTTTGTGAAATGTAATGGCTGTAGTTGTGTCAGTTATATCAGCCAATTGCTTTCGTGGTTCGTAATTACAGCAGAAGTTCGCAGTCATGTGTATTTTTGTCGCTTTTCGTTAAGTGGAATCATTCAATTTTTTTATTTTTATTATTTTTTCTTTTATTCATTTATTTTTTTGTCTGCGCGCTTGATAAAAAAAAAAGAGAAACTATTGCCAGTCTTTTTTGTTTTAGGTTTTTGCCGGTTGAGGATAGATACCATGTAGGCTGAAGTTTATTTTTTTATCGCTATTTTGAGGTGCTGTTTCTTTTTTGCTACATGGCCGCAAAATTTCTCTCTCTCTCTCTCTCTCTCTCTCTCTCTCTCTCTCTCTCTCTCTCTCTCTCTCTCTCTCTCTCTCTCTCTCTCTCTCTCTCTCTCTCTCGTCTCCTCACATCTCGCACCTGGCCAGACTGGACTGCCTCATCTCCCATCACCCTTACTTAGTCAATTACCCACGAAGAAAAATTACACAAGACACGGAACAGCACTCATCATGATAACACAAAGGCGAGATGCGGCGTGGGCTGATTGAGATGAAAGACGTGTGAGTGGTGTGGTTGTGGTGGGGGCTGGGGAGGGGATTAATATGTGAGCTGAAAATAGGATGCGGTTTAAATGAACGTCCCAAGGAAGAAAGACGTCATTTGAGGTGGTATTTTTGTAAATTTTTTTTATTTTACTTCTTGTGTTCTTTTTTTTTTTTTAGAAAGAAAGAAAAAGACTTCCAGGTCGTATTGTTTGGTCAACGTTTTCACAAGTTAGTCCAAGTCACTTAACGGAGGAGGAGGAGGAGGAGGAAGGAAAGGATGTTTTAAGAGTGTTATTTTTTTCTTATTTCCAGTAAAAACACAAGTGCATTAACATTATTTCAAGTTCACTGAAAAGAAAAAACATTCCTTAATTTTTTTACCTTGATTTAAAAATCATTGATATTGTATGGCATGGTAGAAATGGCTTTTGTTTTTGCTGAGAATGACAAAGTGTGCATCCTCACTTACCGCCAGGTGACCTTGTTGTTCCCCGCTTTAATCCAATCAATTTACACGTTACCTCCATCCTTTACTCTCTTCCCTGCATCTCAGTTTCGGTAAGTAATATCAATACTTTCATTGGGCAGCTTCGATTTGCCTCATTTCGTAAAGTTCATGATGTATTTGTTTTTATCATTTCCATAACTTAAATAACTTCCTTCATGCGAACTTCGCCTTGGTTAATTGTTGAGCATCCGTCACACAAATTCCGCAAAGTTTAAGGTTTTCCGCAAAGTTGTTTATGTCCTGGAAGTCTTGAAGTATTTTCGTGTTCAGGCAAACGATTTATTTTGCCTTGTGTATCTGGGCAGCGAAGCTCGAACGCGGAGTTGGTATTTGTGGGAGCAATTTGGCAGGTTTTATTTCGTCGTCAAAAGCTCATTTTTCATTGTAGTCCACACGTTGTCTTCAGAGGGAGAGAGAGAGATGGAGAGACAGAGAGAGAGAGAGAGAGAGAGAGAGAGAGAGAGAGAGAGAGAGAGAGAGAGAGAGAGAGAGAGAGAGAGAGAGAGAGAGAGTAGATAAATAGATAAATAGCAGGTTTAAGAGACAAATACACAGACAAATAGTGGTAGACAGAAAAAAGATAAACAGGTAGATATAGACAAATAAACAAGTAAACAGACAGGTAGTAGAGAGGCAAAACAGGTAGATATAGACAAATAAAACAAGTAAACAGACAGGTAGTAGAGAGGCAGCTAACAAGATAAACAAACAGATAAGACAAACAAATAAACACACAGGCAGTAGACAGGTAAAACTGACCAATATATGAATGATCTAAAGCCGATATATTAAAAAAAAAAAATCACACACACACAGAGAGAGAGAGAGAGAGAGAGAGGAGAGAGAGAGAGAGAGAGAGAGAGAGAGAGAGAGAGAGAGGAGAGAGAGAGAGAGAGAGAGAGAGAGACTTTATTCCACGTCCTGCTCACTTGTCACATTCGTCCTTTACGCGATCGTCTTTTCAAAACAAACTGTCGTGCGTCCCTCTCCATTTCCCTGCCTCTCTTTCTTTCTTTCTTTCTTTTTCTCTTCCCTTCTGTCCCTCTCTCCTTCCCTTCTTCCTTCTCTTCCTTCTTCTCCCTCTTCGTGCCTTTCACATCAGTAGATCCCATGACACACACGCATAGGCCTTCTCTCTCTCTCTCTCTCTCTCTCTCTCTCTCTCTCTCTCTCTCTCTCTCTCTCTCTCTCTCTCTCTCTCTCTCTCTCTCTCTCTCTCTCTCTCTCTCTCTCTCTTGGAGCGAAAACGTCAAGGCAAACTCAAATTGACTTCTAGCATAGTCAAGAGAGAGAGAGAGAGAGAGAGAGAGAGAGAGAGAGAGAGAGAGAGAGATTTTGCTATTGCATGCAACGAACGGCCATTGTCCTAAGAGTGTGGAGTGAATACAGTGCTAGAGGGTATACGTGGAGTAACCAGGGGGAAAAAATGAAATCAAATAAATGTATGTATGAAAGAGACAGAGGAAAAAAGAAAGAGAAAAGAGGAGCTGTGAATAACGTTAGCATGTTTTAGTTTAGAGACAGAGATAAAAATGGATGAGAATAAAAAAAAAAAAAACCGAAAGGAAAAGAGAAAAAGAGGGAATGACTATAGTTTTAGGAAATGAAATGAGACACAGAGCAAAGTGAAATAGAAGAAAAGGAGAGGAAATGAGAGAAATTTAACATTGATATAGCGACAGAAAAACACTTACTGTTATACGAATAAAGCAAAAGAAAGTGAACAGAGTGAAATAAAATGGGGAAACGATAGAAGAGGAAATGAATATGCGAGAGAGAGAGGCGGGGGATGAGAGGGAGAGGGAGAGGGAGAGAAAGAGAGAGCAGGAGGTGGGGAGGGCAAGGCAAGGCGTAAGTGTGCATTTATCGGTCACGGAGGACCTCGTGGCAACCATTAGGTTAATTAATTACCTGGAGGTGAGTGGTAGGGATGAAGATGGATGAGCCACGGGGTTGATGGGCGTCAGCTTTATTATTGTGCATATTTACAAAGACAGAGAATGGAAGGCGGGTGTTGTGGTGAAATACGTAAAAGGGAGATGAAATAGATGGAAAGGAGGAGGAAGAAGAAAAGAAAAGTAGTAGTAGTGGAAGAAGAATAGTTATGAGAAGATTTAAGAAAAGAAGTAGAAATAATAGTAGAAGAAAACAATTAAATGTGCTGTAGAGTGAAAAGAAAAGCGAAGAATGACAAGAACGAGAGTCAGTGAGGAATAGAGAAGAAGGGGGATAAGCAGGAGGAGGAGGAGGAGGAGGAGGATGAGGAGGAGGAAGAAAAGTGAGTGTAAAAAAAAAAAAAAAAAACGGTAATAAAGAAAAAGAAAACAAAAAATAAAGAAAAGAGTAAGGACACTTAATTTGCATCGTGACTAATGGAAAAAAAAGAAGTGAGAAATCTATCTTCACTTATCCAGGAGACGCTCATTAAATCGCCTCTTTAACCCCCAGCAATTAATCCCGGCATAAATTTCCACCTCGTATTTATGTGGCAGGAAAAAAAAAAATCCCTTCTATTTTTTTTTTCCTCACAATTTCATCCCCGTTCTAATTCTCCCTCCAGTTGTGGGATAATAAATAAGAAAAATGGTGCAGTGTCATAAAGGTTTCAAGGGCTTCTTCGGGAGAGTCATTCCCTCTAATGGATTCGTAAGTATGTGGGAGGGAGAGAGAGGAAAGGGCTCACGGTGTCTCCTACTGTCGGCGTGCGTGATATGGGGGTTGAGTTTCCGGGCAGAACGATACTGGCAGGAGTGTGTAGCGCAGAGCAGTAGTAGTCTTGGTATTTCTTCATGTATATACATAGGGCATGTTTGTATCCCTCCCTCAGTTTGTTAAAAGAGGCCAGGACAAAAAAAAAAAAGCAGGATCTCGTTAATTGCTGCTACCTCAAGATAAGTATGTGAGAAATGCTTCAGTTGTGGTGTAAAATTTAATAGTTCTTGGGATGTCTCCGCATATCTTTTTACGAAATTATGGGAATATATTTCGAAAGTCTATTCTAGATAAACGGAATCAAATCAGAATTCCGATGTGTGTGTGTGTGTGTGTGTGTGTGTGTGTGTGTGTGTGTGTGTGTGTGTGTGTGTGTGTGTCGTTCACTACACAATTTGCCCCTCGCCATTCAGAGCCCTCCATCAACACCTGTATAGCAACCAATACACCAGGTAGCGGCCGTGCCTCTGTGAGTGATAGCACCACAATATATTGAAGGTGGTGTTACTTACATAAGATATTTTTTCTTCACCTTCACTTCTCCGCTCCCCTTCCTCCCTTACGTCACCCTTCCCTACTGCCTTCCTTTTAGCAACATCCCGCGTAGCCAACAGCACCTGCCGCCGTCCCTCTTCTCACACTTGCCCCTGTTAATCAGCGGCAGGTGTAGCGTGTACCTGCGTGTCACGACTTTTTACGAGATCGGCTCTCTGTTTCAGCGGCCCCAGTAGGAAGGAAGTTCGCCAATCGCACCTGGGATATGGTTTTGATTAACACGGGAAGCGATGATGA
>NC_087177.1:2297500-2300000 GCF_035594125.1 Scylla paramamosain
ACCACCACCACCACCACCAACGTTATTATTGTCACCAGCGCCATTGCATAACTTGACGCTCGATCAGTTCTTAGCAGACGTGAGGAATTCATATGAGGTTCAAAGTAATGGATGTGACTTTAGTGTTTTTGTTACTGAAGAAGCAAAATAAACTCATACTGGTGTTACAGGGATAAGGAAATCATATTGAAGATAAAAATGGGTTATACAATAGATACGTAACAAAAAAATGATGTATACCGAAAATACACTCAAATAACTTCGATCATACTAAAAAATTATACAGGCACAAAAAATATACATGACCGTTCAAAAAGTGAGGGAAAAGATTAATAAAAATGCTGCATAAAATTCTCTTTTTTAATCCCTTCAGGAAAGCGTCAGTAAACTTAATACAAACAAGGTTGAATATAAAATCTAGCCATTGTTCTTTCCACTTAGGTATATTACGTTGGCTACCGGATACAGACCACTGGAAAAGGAAGAAACAGCTGACTGACCACGCCTTTCCAACCCATATTACTCGTGTTATTAATATCAAAGGAGAAAACGTTTGTTCCTACCTACTGCATGTATATCACGAGGCTTGAAATATATACTCAACAATAGAGGCTTATCGCTGAAATGTGCAGTTTGAAAATAATAGTGCGAGATATTTAGAAATTATCTTTATTGGACCAGAAAGGTGTGACGTAAATGCACGGTATATATCAAAACAAAACTGTGATGAGGAGGGACCTAAAACAAAACAGTTGAAGCTTATCTTAAGAGTAAGGAAGTGTTGTCTTAACGCTCGTATTTCACAGGAACTTCACATGAACATAGCCGTACATCGTTGTATTCTGCTGTGTTTACCTTCTTATCGTTTTGGAAGGGTTTTTATTCATACTTGCATGTGTGTGTGTGTGTGTGTGTGTGTGTGTGTGTGTGTGTAAGCGTGACAGTGTTAACCTAATGGCAGTATAGTCTTTGGCATCCCCTCTCTAGCCGGACTGAAAGGTTTATACTCAGACTTCAGGTAGGTTTAAGAAATGCATATCTTTCTCAATATCTTTCCCTCCATACACCTCTTTAATTACACACACACATACACATACACACACACACACACACACATACACACACACACACACACACACCACATAATGAAGAGCTCACTGATGCGATTTCGAGGAAAATTTAAGGAATTACGTTTTTCCATTTATTATCATTATCCTTTGGGTTGAGCTTGACTAATGGAGGCCGGCTTGACTCCCTCCATCTTCTTTTCCTCCTCCTCCTCCTCCTCCTCCTCCTCCACCATTACTACTTTTCTTCATCTCTTAATTTTCTTCCTTTTCGTTCGAGTGGCCCCTTCCCTTCTCTCTCTCTCTCTCTCTCTCTCTCTCTCTCTCTCTCTCTCTCTCTCTCTCTCTCTCTCTCTCTCTCTCTCTGTCTGTCCCAATCTAGTACATGAATGTTTGTAATAAAGTTGTAATGCTGAAAGTGTGTGTGTGTGTGTGTGTGTGTGTGTGTGTGTGTGTGTGTGTGTGTGTGTGTGTGTGTGTGTGCGGTAAAGAGAGTAAAGATACGTACACGCACACACGCACACACGAACACATACACAAACACTCACGCATAAAAATTTTCATGCAAATCGGGTTAGTTGGGTGTTCATAAACCCTAGCTGACACCTGAGAGAGAGAGAGAGAGAGAGAGAGAGAGAGAGAGAGAGAGAGAGAGAGAGAGAGAGAGAGAGAGAGAGAGAGAGAGAGAGAGAGTACGAGTAAGACCAGGTGGCTGAGGTTGAAAGAGCAAGATATACCACTCTCACTAAGACTCTCTCTCTCTCTCTCTCTCTCTCTCTCTCTCTCTCTCTCTCTCTCTCTCTCTCTCTCTCTCTCTCGGTTTGAGTCCCTATAACTTTTTTACTAATTTTCATCACAAGATCGTGGTTATGAAAACGGAGCTGAATATTCATGTGTATTTGAGTAGGTAGTGACATGTGGTGCTGGCTGGAGAACGGAACACAGGCTGCTATTTCAACCTGTCTTTGTTTCACTTTTGTCCTTTTGTTACGGAAGGCGAGGCGAGAAGACTTGGCTGTTGTGGATGCGGTAGTTTAGAAAATGCGGGTATTTGTTCTGAATTATAATTACTGTATCTGTTGCGCCACAATTTTCAGATGTGCTTTCCTCAAGTCAGCAAATGTGATAGTTAACCGGTAATACAAGCACTCAGTACTCGAGGAACAGTACACTTACTCTTAATGGCATTCCTTTCCTTAACATTCTTGCCTTATTTCCTCTTCCTTTCATCATCTGTATCTTATTTGACTCTGTTTCTAGCCTGTTCTCATATAGTTTACTAATAGCGGTAGATAGATAAACAGTCACCTTTGTTGTTCTCGTGTATCAGTCCATTCCATTACCGTACTCCTCATATAACCACTCCACGTACCCTCTTACATTTCCTTCCCTTCTGCTTCCTAAGTACTTTCCCTGTCCTTACTCTGTCCTTG
>NC_087177.1:2302500-2345000 GCF_035594125.1 Scylla paramamosain
AGCCTTCTGTGGGTGTTCACGCCTCAGCATGGTTAAGTACTTCATCCTTCAGGCATTCGTGTCCCACTCTGGCAGTCCTCCCTGGCACCCTCCCGCCTCCCCCGCCGCACACTCGGGTTGTGGCTGCGGCTGTTTCATGTTGTTCATGGCCCATGTACTTTTCCATTTCAACATTTTTGAGAGGATTATGTTGCGGTAAAGGTTGCTTTTATGATAAGTTTTACTCGCAGCGAAATATTTAAATGAAGGGTCATTTCATTTTTACTGCATTCTGGGGATTTCGCCTTATAATTCAGTTTAAACGTTTCCCGTGAGACCTGGTCCTCATTCCCCCACATCCCCATCCTCCCACGCGGCAGGGGAGGAGGGGAGGAGGGGAGAGGAGCATAATGAGGGCAGTGTGATCAGGGGAGCGGGCAGGTCGGGCGGTGCGGGACCATAAAGCTTCCGTGTAAACATGGAAGAAACGCGTCTGAATGTGATAATCGAACACTCGTCCTCCTTACTGATGGGTCTGTGGTCATTTCCCGCGGCCAGATGAGAGGTGTCACGCCCAGCTGCTGACAAGGGAGGGGAGCCGGGACGCGCACACCTGTTCTGGAGGGACGCGTGGATATCTGTATCACACCTGGACACGACAGCAGGTGTACAGCACGATGCCCCGAACTAACGGGACCGTAGACTAATGGTGGAAGTGAACGGGATGCTGGAACGAATATATTTATTTTTACTAATTGAACTTGCGTGTGTATGTGTGTGTGTGTGTGTGTGTGTGTGGATGTACCAAATTTTTTCACGTGACTATGAATATTTTACACGGGGCCGCCAATCTATATGGACAGACATATTTATATCAGCCAACTAGTGGGCAGGCATACAGACAGACAGACAGACAGATAGACGGACGGACCGCCATTCAGTATACCCGTGATTAAATTTTGCAAATAGAGATGAAAAGCGCACGGCAACAGAGAGGATGTTGGGTGAAGATGTGAAGAGATGTGTCTGAATGCATGCCGAGCTCTAAGAGAGAGAGAGAGAGAGAGAGAGAGAGAGAGAGAGAGGAGAGAGAGAGAGAGAGAGAGAGAGAGAGAGAGAGAGAGAGAGGAGAGAGAGAGAGAGAGAGTAGACTGAAAGAGCACGACGTTAAGCTAAAAAATACTGAAAGGAATGAGGGAAGAAAGGGAGTAAGTAAATGAGGGACCTAAGAATATCCCAATTAGAGAAAAGGGACAGAATGACACGAAGAAAAGCACAGAGAGAGGACAATGAATGGAGTGGAGGAGTAAAAAAAAAAAATATATATCGTAAAAAGAGGAAGAAACTCAAAGATGAACTATCGAACTAAAATATGAACCAAAAGACGGACGTTACCCTGAGGAGGAGGAGCTGACAAGACCAAAGGAACCAGAAGGCAAGGAAAGGATGATAACGAAGAATAACAAGAATAACAAGCAAGGGACGGAAATAATTTGGAACTTGCGAAGGAAGAGGATAGAGATAGGATGGAATTGAGTTAAAGGATTGAAGGATCATGGGGTATACTAGAAAGGAATGGAGGAACATAAGAGATAATAGGGAGGGCAATGAAGCTGGGGTAGGGAAAAGGTGCGTGGGATACTTGTGTTAAAGGGGCGGCTAACGACCGTACCGACGACCCACCAAGCTGCCATCAAGCACCTGGCGGAGTGCGATTACGGGGACACTTCACACCTGCGATCCAAACGAAGGACGATAGGGAAGGTTGAGAGTCCGACAGTTGTGGAGTTTGTCTTTTTCTTGTACTTTTTTTCCTTTCTTTTGACTTTTTATGATAAGGTGTTTTGGTTCGTCTCCTAGTTGTCTTCAGCTACTACTACTACTACTACTACTACTACTACTACTACTACTACTACTAGTACTACTACTACTACTACTACTACTACTACTACTACTACCATTGACCAAGCCAACAGTGAAGAGCGGCAGAAGTTTGTGTGGAAATCGTTAACTGGACACTCAAAAGAAGAGAAGTTATGTAAATATGGAAAGGACTACGCAGTTTGGCGAGTAGGAGAGAGAGAGAGAGAGAGAGAGAGAGAGAGAGAGAGAGAGAGAGAGAGAGAGAGAGAGAGAGAGAGAACAGCTGCATGACTGTCGCTGAAATAAAATAGATCACACGGAGATGCCGCTAGCAAATTTTCTCCCGCAGCAGAGAGGCACATGTGAGGCGTAACAAGTAAGGTCAGTATTCCAAAACGCTTTTCTCTTACCACCACTATTTTTCCAAGGCCACAGAGATGTTTACCCTGGTTCTCAAGCGCGTTTCTTCTGAGTTAAGGAAAATATAACTAATAACACTAACAGTATAAAGAACAAGACTGTATAAAGGATTCTCAGTCTTACGTACACTGTCCACTTGTTATAATTGTTACTTCACGTTCCCTTCTTTCATCGATGTAGTGAATAGTGTTCCTAGATTTCCCACCCAAGACTCGCCAAGAAGACTCTAACTAATGGTGCCAAAATCCACGAACTTTCGGGCTACGTCATGTTCCTTGAATCTTAAGTCCTCGTATCAAATTCTTAATATCAAATCACACCGAATTTTCTTACATTTCTGTATATTTTCCCTAACGATACATCACTCCAAAAGTACAATGTGTATTTTACCTCAATGAAGCTTCACTATATATTCCTTGTAGGATGTATATACTTTATCTTCCTCTTATTAATCATATACTTAACGGCGAGGAGAAAGCAGGCAGAGTACCATTACTTTTTGTCGCTGGGGAGAAATGATAGGGGTTTAATAATAGCCAGCGGTATCAGCGGGACGTGGGCAGGATGTGGGCGTGATGAACTTGTGTCTGGTTTCCGCGCAATGAGAGCGTGGGCAGAGTGGTGCGGCGGGGAGGCAGGTGTGCAGTGAATGTGTGGGCTCAAGTGATTGGTCTTGGCAGGTTCAACGCAGGTGTAGGTGTGCAAACTGGGAAAACTGGTGCAGAGAGAGAGAGAGAGAGAGAGAGAGAGAGAGAGAGAGAGAGAGAGAGAGAGAGAGAGAGAGAGAATATTGATGCCCTCTCGCTGTGTGTGTGTGTGTGTGTGTGTGTGTGTGTGTCTGTGTAGGAGTGAGATAATCTTCCTGAATGAGCTAGGATTTATCACACGCACACACACACACACACACACACACACACACACACACACACACACACACACACACACACACACACACACACACACACACACACACACACACACACACACAATTAGCGGGTGTGTCTCGGTAACAATATCTGATTGCTTCTCTTATATCTTAACTCAACATTCACCTGTAATTTGAGACCATCTGTATACCTCACCTGTCTGTCTGTCTGTGTGTGTGTGTGTGTGTGTGTGTGTGTGTGTGTGTGTGTGTGTGTGTGTGTGTGTGTGTGTGTGTGTGTGTGTGTGTGTGTTTGCAATCCGTTTCGATGTTTGTTTCTTTCATCCTGTAAGTCTCTCTCTCTCTCTCTCTCTCTCTCTCTCTCTCTCTCTCTCTCTCTCTCTCTCTCTCTCTCTCTCGTAGAGTAGGACATTCACTCCATATTAGCGTATCACGAGAATATTTATTGCTTCATAAATTTGTATCAAGTAAACTGTGTCGATAATTCAAACTGGTGCTTCGGGCTGCGTTTCTGAGGCCAATGCATCAAAGTCACCCTTGGAAGAACCAGACGAGGGGGAGGGAAAGAGGAGAGGTGGACGGTGTATATACGCAGGCATTTGAAGGACTATAGGAAAGGGGCAGTGCGAGTGGGATGGAAGTTGAAGAAGGAGCAGAGGAAAATAGTGTCCCTGAAGGAAGAGAGAGAATGTGAGGCTTGCGTGAGGGGAAACTGAGAGAACTTGAAAACTAAGACTGAAGTGACGAGGGGAGACAGTGTGAAGGAGCCGGGCCAGTGGGGAGTTACAAAGGAGCAGAGGAGAAAGGAACTCGTGGGATGGAATGAAAAAATGAGAAGGGGAGGAAGAGGAGGTTGTGATCCACAGGAAGCCAGACGAGCGGCGGGGTGACGGGGTCTTTGCTGGGAAGTTTACTTGGCATTGTATTTTCTCTCTCCTTTGGTTGGTGATGGTTCTGTGAAAGGGTGAGAGAGTTAAGTGTGAGACGGTAATGGTATCTTGTGTTGAGCCTGGTGATGGCGGTCTGTTTGCTGGGAAGTTTACCGAGCAGTGTGTATTTTTGTCTCTTTTGGTGGTGATGGTTCTGTAAAAATGGTGAGGGATTTGAGTACGAGATGGTAATTCGGTTGATGGCTCGTATCTTTTGACGCTTGTATGTTCTGATGGGCTCGTTGATAGGGTCTGTTCGCTTGGGAATTTACTGAAACTTGTTTATTTTTGCCTCTTTTTTTTTTTTTTTTTTTTGGTGGCAATGATTCTGTGAAAGCTTGGAGGAGTTAAGCGTGAGGTGATAATTGGGATGATAGTTTGTGTCTTGATTTTTCGTAGTGAGGCAAGATGTGCTATGGTGCAGTGGTTCACAACTTTCCAGAATCACGCACCTTCAGGGAGCTTTTGAGGAATTCATGTACCTTACCACTCATGGCAATTTATTACAAAGAAATGACATGAATATTTCACTTTCTTTTTTATATAGTTTTAAGACTGAAAATATATAAATAAAAGTTTTATGTCTCTACTTTAAAAATGGAGAGTAGCTGCTCGTCCTAAATTATTGTTACATAGTTAAATAATGCAGAGTAAACGAAATTTCACATCTGAAATCTGTGAGGCGCGCGTTGCGTAATATACTAGACAATATAATACATAAATTTGTAATGCTTTTATCACAATGTAAATAAATTTCTTACATGACACTACAATTTCATCCCTAAAACATCTTTCCCTACTGTGCACTCTCACATGCACTGGCCATGTCATGTCCCCCTCCATGTACCTCAGTATTTCCAAGTACCCTTGAAAAAATTCATGCACAGTGGAATGCACCATGCTCCCAGGGTGACTGTCACTGCTCTGCCATGTTACTGGAGTTCGTGAGAGTCTGATTTCACTTTTGAGTCTCTTCCCTACCCTGTTACAGCAGTGGTAGTGGTGGTGGTGGTTAAAACAGCTATTGTATATGACGATGATAAAGATTACGATCATGGAAATCTATTAGTGTCAGAAATACTAATGCTGCTGCTGCTGATGATGATGATGATGACAGTACTAATAACGGTGAATGTGAGTATGGAGACGTGACAGTGTTGCAACAGACGGTGATGTTGGTGGAGCGCAGTAGCGTGGCGTGCTGGATATGATGATCGTGATTGTAATGGTGGTGGTGATGGTGATGGTAGTAATTGTAGTGGTGGTGGTCTAGCTAATGGTCTAGCAGAGGTGGAGAAGGACCTGCCAGTGTTACTTACCTCGTCAAGGCTCCTCTAATGCCCGGGGAAGAAAGGAGAACAGTATGAATACTTTACCTCTACTTGGTATATTCTTTTTACTGTCAGTCTCCCCCTCGTGCATCTGCTAGTCAGCCTTCCCTCCTTCACTCCCTCCTTCACTCCCTCCTTTCCTCCCCCACTTCAGATCCTCCCTCCCTGCATCTCTCCCTCCCTTCCTCCTCCTCATTCTAATCATACTTTCCTTCATTCCTTTTACGAAGTCTATTATAATAAGAGTTTTTGATGTCAATAGGCTTAACCAATTTAAAAAAATGTTAATTAATTTTGCTTGTATTCTATGTACTAACTGATTGGCTCTGGATATGAATGGATCTCCCTCAACAAAACTTCTGCTACCATTGGTCCACCGAGGGAGCTTGGAAACCGCCCCTCTCCAAACGCTACCCATCCAAATACCAAAGAAAATGATATTCTTTTCACCTTTTCTTTCATGTTTTCTCATTCCACGTCTCCCTTCTAAAAAGCCACCTCCCTCACCTCCGTTTTCTGTCACTCACTGCACTGTCGCCATGTACTCACTCACCAGTCACCACACCGGCACCATGCATACGTACAAGAGTCTAGCATTTCACGGCCAGTATATCCTCTAAATCCATTACACCTATGCGTATTTAAAATCTCAGATACACTTCAGGAATAATGTTGCACCTGCTTGATATATATTCACTATTCACACGTTTAATATTTGTACTTGTTTTTTTCTCTCTGTGGTGGTTTATTTCTCATTTATTTTGTATATTTTGTGTGTGTATGTGTGTGTGTGTGTGTGTGTGTGTGTGTTGCTATTCATTTTCACGTCAACATTCATCACACAGTATGTTTTCTTGGGCAGAGTCTTCTTTGCTCTCTCTCTCTCTCTCTCTCTCTCTCTCTCTCTCTCTCTCTCTCTCTCTCTCTCTCTCTCTCTCTCTCTCTCTCTCTCTCTCTTCTATTGTGTCTTTAATCCCTAATTCACTCGGGGAATATTTTTCTTTATTTCCCCAGAATTATAGCATATAATTTCACGTCTTTCTCTATTTTTCTCTTTTAATCTGATTACTAACACACACACACACACACGCATGCACACACACACACACATACACACACATTCTTATCTTGCCTCTTTTTCTCCGCCGGCTGTTTCGTTTATCTTTCAGGCACGCGCCGCTCTGCTCCGTCCCACAAATTACTCCACAAACAGCAATTCCTTTTCTCCTCTCCCTTCTCCTCCTCCTCCTCCTGAATACGTCAGCTCCCCAGCCCTCATTACACAGCCACGCACAGATTTGCACGCCTGGCTTAAGTTTATTCTTCTCATCCGTCGCTACTTTTCTCTCGCCGCCCTGCCCTGCTCGTTTCAGCTGGCTTGAGTCTCAGTGTTTCGCTCCTCACTATTTATCTCTTTGTGTGTGTCTGTATTGTGCTGTTTGTTTCCGTGTTTTTTGTTTATTTTGTTTGTCTGTGATTGTTTTTTTTTTTCTTTGACTTTTTTGTCTGGTTTTTATCTGTTTTTTGTTTGTTTGTTTGTGTGTGTGTGTATGTGTGTGTTATGTTCTTCCTTTGTCTCTCTCTGTCACACACACATACACACATACACACACACACTCACACACACAACCGCCCCTCTCTCTCCCTTCCTTCCTCGTCTTCCAGTTTACCTACGCACACTTTTAATATTGTTCTTTACATGCAAATTCCACTACGCAGTCTTGAGCCTCACTGATCGTAAGTCGTTTGTTTCCTAACTTCTTGTAGACTGGTCTGGCAATGGTCTTTTATCCTTTGTTCCTTATACGACCTGCTCATGTGTGTGTGTGTGTGTGTGTGTGTGTGTGGAGTCATATTCACCGATATCTCCAGTTCTATTCCATATTTTTTCCTCGTCCTCTATTGGAATATTCCTCTTCCATGTCTTCTTCTGCTCCATATCTTTATTTCCTGCTACGAGTATCTTATCTTTCTCCCTCCT
Organism: Scylla paramamosain; assembly: GCF_035594125.1. NCBI lineage: Eukaryota > Metazoa > Arthropoda > Malacostraca > Decapoda > Portunidae > Scylla > Scylla paramamosain. Next base: position 2,309,890 of record NC_087177.1, read on the forward strand.
TCTCCCTCTTTGCTTCTGTGCTTCTCATCTTTCACCTCTTCTGCACCATAGCCTTGCATTCTTCCTCCAATTCCTTCCTACACCTCATGCCCTCTTTCTCCCGTGCTTTCTTCTCCCCCCTTCGCCACTTCACCTTACAGATAAGCATGTTACGAAGCCAATGGCGGCACAGATTCGTTTAACGTCACGTCTTCTGTTATTTCGTTAGCATGTTTATCCTCCTTTTCTCCTTACTTTAGTTTCCTTCCATACTACGTTCTTCCCTTCCCCTGTTTCCCTTTTTCACGTTCTCCGTTTCACGTTTGTTGACTTTCCTGTTTCCTCTGTTCAGTTTTCTCAGTTCGTGCTCGTTTTCTTCCTTTCAAGTTCTCTTCATGTCCCGTTTCCTCAGTTTTATGCTCTTATCCTCCAGTATTTCCTCCATTTCTCTTTTTCTCCCTCTGGCACACTTTCACTTTTGTTTCCTTCATCATTCAATTCATTCGTTCTATTTCGCACGTCCCTCAGTTTTGCGTTGTCGTATTCTGCCGTTTTCTCTTATCTCGCGTCCTTTTTCTTATCCCGTTGTGTTTTATGTTCCCTCCTTCCTCAATTCCACTGCTCCGCTTCTTTCGTTTTCTTTCCTTCTTTCCTTGTATGTCGTGTTAAGATCCCAGAAATGCCGTGTGTGTGTGTGTGTGTGTGTGTGTGTGTGTGTCGCGCACCAACTCCTCACACAATCTCATTTTCCTTCCCATCCAAGTCATATGTTTCTCGCCTTTGTTCTTTCCTAACTTGTTTATAAGAAAAAGGGATTGCTTCTTTTTCATACCAAGTAGAGATCTCTTGTCATACCCCTTAATATGAATACAAATAAGTGAATAAATGAATATGTAAATATGTGTAGATTCATCCGTACACACACACGCGCGCACACACCCGAGAGAGAGAGAGAGAGAGAGACGAGAGAGAGAGAGAGAGAGGAGAGAGAGAGAGAGAGAGAGCGAGAGAGAGAAGAGAGAGAGAGAGAGAGAGAGAGAGAGAGAGAGAGAGAGAGAGAGAGAGAGAGAGAGATAAAACTAATGTATTCCTGTAATGTTTGTACTTACGTATGTTCTTTTGACCCTGCCAGCTGCACGCCTCGTCTCTTGCCCCCTCCTCGCTACACAAAACTTCGCTCACATATATCGTAGTATATTCATTGCATTAATCCTTTCATTGCTGTGTTCATCCTTTAACACTGAGTACCATAAAAAAAAAAAAAAAAAGATATACTCAGAAAAGAAAACGCTAATTTTTTTTTTTTTTTTTTTTGTCTTTCCTAGTGTACGTGACTACTTAATTAAGAGATTTTACTGCAGAAATAAGCGTAGGAAAAGTTTTATATGATGATAATGGGATACTTTAATTTTTACCTGTGAAAACGTCACTGTCAGCGTTAACCAGTTATCTCCGTGTTAATCTTAGGGATATTTATTCTATGCTTTGAGTTCTATAGAAGCATCACGACGTAACTGAGATAGAAAAGAAATGGTAGATGGTGATATTGATTTTTTTTTTTTTTTTTGACAATGAAAGGGTTACTGCCACAGTAATTTCCATGTTAAACTTAAATATCTTATTATACTTTGACTTTTTTTTAGAAGCATCGCGACACTTTGAGAAATAAATCATAGCCGCAAACTCTCCAGTGCTGTAGCGCTCAAAAAAAACACACACACACAAAAAAAAAAAAAAAAAAAAATTGAATCACTGTATGTTCTCTAAACTCACCTACTCTATTTTTCTTTGAAGGTACAGCAAGTAGTGGAGCTTATTTTATGCATGGTTTTCTCAATATTTTCTTAAGCCTTCACGCAGTCCTCTTCTCATGCATAAAATTCACTTCTTTGTTGACTCAGTTTCGTGCAGACGTGGCCCTGGTGGTGGTGGTGGTGGTGGTAGTAGTAGTGGTGGTGGTGGTGGTGGTGGTGACATTGCGTGATTCCTAAAGCCTCCTGGTTCTCCTGCTGGTTACCTGTTGCCTGGTGTTTCGGGTCCTGGTCATGGGGTCTCCGGGTCTCGTGTTTGGCTCGGGGCTCTTATGGCAGCACGCTACGCTTCTGTGCCGCAGTGTGTCCTTGTCTCTTTGTGCACTGCTTCTTTCTCTTCCTGTAATTGTCTTTTCGTTTTTATTTTCTGCCGTGTTCCTGCGTACGTCTGGTTTTATGTGTGTGTGTGTGTGTGTGTGTGTGTGTGTGTGTGTGTGTGTGTGAGAGAGAGAGAGAGAGAGAGACAGAGAGATAGTATTCATCCGCCATTCAATCTCCAACTCTAGTTTTCGTGGTTCATTTTTCGTTGTCCCGCTTATCTAAGTGACTCATTTTTGCATTTATTCTTCTCTTCATCACGCGAAGTCATTCCCAGAGGCGACACACGCACACACACACACACGTACACACAGACAGACAACTACACTCACTCGACAAAACTCCTCGCATGATCTTTGTCCTAAATTACGCAAACGGCCGGAGTTAGAGTCGTTTTTTCTGGGCAGCTCATTTGCGCACGAGCGAACCTTTTCACGCCACGAAGACCCAGGGGGGAAAAAAGAAGATGGGTGGCGAGCGAGCAAGCGGCAATTTTCAGCATTCATTGCAATAAATCTTCGTCGAGTAGCGTGCAGCCAATTTATATGCTCATCTGTGGGGAAAAAGAGGGAAATTAGTGCCTCTTAATTCTCCTTTCGTGACCTCAGTGTGGGGAAGGAAAAAATCACTTCTTTACTAATGGTGTTTTCATACGTTGTTTTCGTTAGGTGAAGCTAGGTTTGGTTTGGTGTGCTAAGGTTAGGTTAGGTTAGGTTACGTTAGGTTAGGTTAGGCTAGGTTAGGTTAGGTTAAATTCTTCCGTGACCGTAGTTTGGAGTGGGAAAAATTACTTCTTTACTAATGGCGGTTTATGTTGCTTTTGTTGTAGGTGAAGCTGTTAGGTTAAGTTAGGTTAGGTTAGGTTAGGTTAGATTAGGTTAGGTTAGGTTAGGTTAGTTTAGGTTAGGTTAGGTTAGGTTAGGTTAGGTTCTTTCGTGACCTAAGCACTGGAATGATGAAAATATAAATAAAAAAGTATTGGTTTCATAGACTATTTTTTTCTAGTTTAATGTACTTTCATATATTTTTCAGGCAGTATTATCTATTTCATCCCAATATATTTCTACTTTTTTTTCGGTCACTTCCAGAATATCCTCGATCTTTTCTTTCCGTTTTGTCCTTGTCGATTTTTTTTCCCCCGGACAATATCTTCAATTTTCACTCTATATTTATCCCATTGCTGTCACCCTTCTCCCACGAGCACATCCTCTATCATCTGTACGGTTCTTTTTTCAATACCGTTTCTAAAATAGCATCCTCTTTCTTCCCTCTGCATTTAATTTTCAATCATCTTTTCTGAATTACATCTCTCTCTCTCTCTCTCTCTCTCTCTCTCTCTCTCTCTCTCTCTCTCTCTCTCTCTCTCTCTCTCTCTCTCTCTCTCATTCATCACCTTTCTCTGTCTAATAATTCACCTTCGTATTATCCGGAACTCGACGGACTCACATTCATCCTGACACTCCCTTCCCTCTTCCCTCTTCCCCCTTCCCTCTTCCCCCTTCCCTCTTCCACCTTCCAATTTCCCTCACCCTTTCCCTTCCCCTTTACCACCCGCCCCGCCGCTAAGTTATCGCAAATAATCCCTCATTATTCATTTTTTTCTTTCCTTGTTTTTATTTATTTATTCATTTATTTTTCTTTTTTTCACTCTAGCACTGACTATGATACCGGTGGTCATTTAAGTTTTCTCCCTTGCGTTCCCTCCCTCCTCTTCATTAACTCTGCTCACTGTCCGTCTCAACTCTGCCATTTCCATTAAGTGTGCATCAATGGACCGCGCCACTCACACGACTTCAATATCGAATAGTTTTTCAAGCGTTTTTCTTCCATCTTGCCGCTCATCAGTCACTTCGGCACCCTTATCCTGTGACGCGGCTATCCATCGCCTTACTGGCCTTTTGTCCCTCTCCTCCTCCCTTCCCTACATCCTTCGCTTGCTTTATCTTCTCTCTCTGCAACCTTCACTACCTGCTTCTCTCGCTCCTTCTCTCCCTACATCCTTCGCTCACTCTCATCCTCTCTCCTCTCTTTCTACGTCTCACGCTCCCTTCTTCCTCTCTTTCTTGCCCTACAATCTTCCCCTTTTTCCTTCCTTCATCCTCTTTCTAAAACCTTTATTCTTTTTCTTCCCTTCCTACGTCCCTCACTTCCTTTTCCATCTCCTTTTCTATCTCTGCATCTCACGCTTCCTTCCTCCCCTCTTCGTTTCCCTAGTCTTCATTCCCTTTTCCCTCCCTTCGTCTTTCTTGAGCCTTTACTTTCTTCTTCCCTTTCATCCATTCCCTCCTTCCCTCTTAACTTCCTCTACATCTTTCGTCACCTCTTTCTCTCTCTCCTTGTCTCTTCTTCATTCCTTTCTTCTCTCTCTTCTATTTCTATAACCTTTACTTTCTTAATTTTCTCACCCTCTCCATCTTTAAATCCTTCCTTCGCTATTTTTCATTCCTTCATCCTTCTTTTTTTTTCTTTTTTACATTCCTTTATTAATTTTCTCGTCCTACCTCTTCCACCTCCTTCTGTTCTGTCCTTCCTCCTTTTACTGCCTTCTTCAATCATCCCTCTCAGTCTCCGTCCCCTTTATTTCCCTCCCTAATTTCCTTCTACCCTCCCTATTGTTCTTCGTCCCTCCTTGATTCCATATTTCCCTTTGTCACTATTCAATCTCCTTTCCTCACTTCTCTTTCTCCCTTTGTCACTCTGGTCTCCTTTACTCCATTCTGGTCTCTCTCTCTCTCTCTCTCTCTCTCTCTCTCTCTCTCTCTCTCTCTCTCTCTCTCTCTCTCTCTCTCTCTCTCTCTCTCTCTCTCTCTCTCTCTCTCTCTCTCTGTCTCTCTGTCTCACCCTCGGCATCAGTGGAAGGTCCGGCAGGGAACGAGGCTACTTTCTTGTTCCTGAGGGCCGTCTATTTTTACGGCTTGGGGCTCGAACCCCTTTACTGCACGCCCCTTCCCGGCCGTGAGCCAGAAAGCCACTCGTAAGCTACTCAGAGGTAAGAAGTGAAATATTCCACACTTTCCAATACTGTCCCCGCGAGAGCAATATGTTTCCCATCGTCCATTCGTTTCCATAAGACGTGAAGATGGAGTGGTCTGTGTAGGGGGAGAGGTGGTGGCTGGCGGAGAGTGAGTGAAGGGGTGGAGAAGTTATGAAGTGTAAGACTGTGATGAGGTGAAGCGTTTAAGCGTTTCCTGCGAACTGGCGTGACGAGCGGCGCCGATGAACTGGAGTGTTGAAAAATGTTTGGAAAAAATAAGATTACACACTAAGGCTGTTACGATTCCTGGGAGGATAATGTATTAGGGAGGAAGGAAGGTGAACTGTACACACACACACATACACACACACACACACACACACACACTGGAACGGCAGGAATTAATCGTGTTTAAAAGATGCATGCCCTCGTGAACCAAATGAAATAAATTATTCTAACCCTTATCAGCGCCAGCCTTGAAAACCACCAGACCACTACAATTTTTTACCTGTGAAATGCACCGTTAATTAACCACGCCATAACAAGCCTCTATCACAATGGGAAACTGAGAAAAAAGTACTCCATTAAAGAAGAATTAAAAGAACCTTCTGTGTGTGTGTGTGTGTATAATGGCAAATTAAACACCGACAAACACACACACACACACACACACACACACACACACACACACACACACACACACACACACACACACACACACACACACACACACACACACACACACACACACACACACACACACACACACACACACACACACACACACACATCCCCTTTATGGTACGCTGTGGAATTTTAATGTCTCTTAGGAAGCCTTACCATTATTCCGCCCCTCGCGTGAGTACTCAGGCTGAGGGGCTCGAGTGCTGCGCTGATGGCACGCCTCCTCTCACAGGCCCCCAAGGTTACGTGTTCCGTTGTGTGCTGTGTAAATCCAGCCAGGCGTTCCAGCCTCAACTCTCCTCTCCGCCTCCTCTCCTCCGCTTGAAACTCTACGGCCAAAAAGACCCGCGTTTCTTTTCCTCCGCGCTTGCTGCCTCTAATTATTGAAATTACTTTAATGAAGCAGCCAAGGAGGTAATGCAACATGCAGGTATTCCAGTGAGTTTGCGGATCAGAAATGCGGAAAGCAAAGGGAAGGGACAGGGAAGGGAAGGGAGGGGAGGGGAAGGGAAGGGAAGGGAAGGGAAGGCTGCATTGACGAGGGATGAGGGAAATCACTGTGGAAGGAAGAAGGTAAAACTTGAAGGAAAGGTACTAATGGATGCTCAGAAGGTGGAGAAAGGTACATTTAGTTGGTTTGGTACAGTTTAATGACTGGATGGTGAGGGAAGGTACAGTTGGATGGTTGGAAAGTGAGCTAAGGTATAATTGGGTTGTAGAATAGAGAGGAAAGAAGAAAAGGTGCTGGTGGATGGTTGGAGGGTTAGAGGAGGTACAATTAAATGGTCGGATGGTGATGGAAAATTCAGTTGGATGGCATTGAATGGACTCGCTAGGAAATGTGTTTAGTTAGTAATGATAAACAGTGATATGAATTTTTTGTGTGTGTTTGGTAAAGGAAAGAATGAAGATTGAAAAGAAAGTAGAGAACAATAGCTGCGATAGGAGAGAGATTGATGCTAAGAGAGAGAGAGAGAGAGAGAGAGAGAGAGAGAGAGAGAGAGAGAGAGAGAGAGAGAGAGAGAGAGAGAGAGAGAGAGAGAGAGAGAGAGAGAGAGAGAGAGAGAGAGAGAGAGAGAGAGAGAGAGAGAGAGAGATTGCGTATCATATTCTGTGTTCTTTTGTTAGATCAGGCCTTTGAGAAACTTCAACATACTTACGAACACACACACACACACACACACACACCGTTAATATACACTCATCATCTTCCTTTCCTCACCGAATTTGTATTGGTTTTCCTTCGTCCTCCTTAAACGAGTATGAAAGCCAAGCAGTTAACCTTCAGAAGCAAGTCACCAGCAGGCGTCACGTGGCTCTCCCTTACTCGTGTTCTCACCTAATTTCTCTCCTGCACGCGTATCACTTTAATAACTAACCAAGTGTGAGTGACGGCAGTAAATGAGGTGAATATTTTACGGTAATACTGGAAGAGTGATAAAGTGTTAAGGAAGAAAAGCAGTAGCATATCTGTTGACCATTAAGAGGATGCCAATGATAAACTACGTGATGTATGTGGTGAGATCGTAATGAGTATTTCCTTTGTTCCTCCTGGTGATTCACGTCATCTTGTTAGTTAAGCTCTGTTCTTTCCCTGCCCGTCTTTCCTCCCCTTTTCATTCATGAGGATAAATATTCTTGCATTTTCCTTTCCTCCTAACTGTCATCCTTGCCCTTTGCCTTCGTCCTCGTTCTCTGCCTCCTTCTCTTTTCACCCCTCTTTCTTCTCTTCCATCTCCTCCCTCTCTCACCTTCACTTTGTCTCCTCTTCTCTCTCATTTCCTTCCACGTGCTCATCTCTCATCAGTCCTCCCTTAATTTACCTCCCAAGTTCTAATCTCTTTTTTTTTTCCTTCCCATCTACACGATTTCCTGTCAAGTCTGCCCATCTTTCCCTCTCACTCTTTCTTCCTCCCCTATCCATCCATCCATCCACCTATCCATCCATCTACATCCATCCTTCAGTGCCTAGGTGACACTTCTCTCGTTCATCCAAGCCACAGTTTCCCTTCCCAGATGGTATCGCTTCCTTCCCTTTTCTCCATATTTTTTTTCTTTACTGCCTTACGTAACTGGACGTCTTTCTCTTTCTCTCTCTTTCTCTCTCTGTCTCCGTCTATCCCATCCCTCCCTGAAGCATCCCATACCTTCCCTTCACGTCACGTCAGACACCCTCCAGAAAGTGACAGATAAAACTAATGCACACACACACACACACACACACACACACACACACACACACCTACGTACGTCAGCTGCTCCTTTGTATTCTCGTGCCTTCTGTGTTACGGGCAAAAATCTGCTGTTCTTTTTCTCTTTTTTTACCTTCCGTGAACTTCTCAGCAGGTATTTGAAATAGGAAGAAGAGGAGGAGGAGGAGAAGGAGGAGAAGGAGAAGGGCAGAAGCCTCATATAGGAATAAATTTAGGGAGTTTTTCGTTGCAATACAAAGGCACGTTTATATTATGGTAAAATTAATAAAGTAGCCATATCTTAGAGAGAGAGAGAGAGAGAGAGAGAGAGAGAGAGAGGAGAGAGAGAGAGAGAGAGAGAGAGAGAGAGAGTATTGGAGCACCCTTTATCACCTGTGTGGAGACTGTATTTGACATTACGCCTAAAACTAAAGCCGACACTCCAAAAAAAGGAGGTAAAAAAGAAAAAAAAGATACACACATTTCACTAAGGAAGCCAAGCGGTCGATGAAACGTCACTACCAACGCTAAACTACCCTTCCTCCTCCTCCTCCTTCTCCTCCTCCTCCTCCCCCTCCTTCTCCTTCTCCTTCTCCTTTTTCTTCTCCTCCTCCTTCTCCTCTCACGCAGGGCATCGAGGACACAGGCAGGGAGTGTCAGCGGTCACTCTCCCTGTTAAGGATGGTTAGGTCACAATGAACTGAACCGCATCAAAGAGCAGTTAAGATTAATGTAATGGAGGAGCAAGAGGCGCAGAAGGAGAAAGAGGAGGTGGAGGAGGAGGAAACGTAGGCACATACATTTTCTTCTTTGCTGAATTTGATGTTCTTCCATAATTAAGCCTTCGGAGAAAAGAACTGGCTCGCTTGCTTCATTTCTTTGCTATACGGTCTCCATCCTGGACACATATACACACACACACACACACACACACGAATCGAGAACCGCTAAACGAAATGAGAGAAGTCTTGGAACATACTGCGTCATCCATTCCATTGTCCTTGTTGATGTTTTTACCTTAATCTTCCCTTCCCATCCTCCCCAACTACCTATTCCCTTCTCCCCCTCACCTCCCAACCATCCATCCCTTCCTGTCTCCCTTTAACTCTCTTCTTCCATCTCACTTCCTCCCCTCACCTCGTTGAGAAGATGCACATAAAATAGACCCCAGATCACACAGTCCCTAACACCTGGTCGTTCTTGATGGAAAAGAATCTCCCTCTTTATCCTTCACACCGCCCTGTCTCTCCCAGAAGCAAAGAGCAACAAAGAACTATTTTTCTATGTGAGTATTTGTTTTTCCATTTTCTTTTAATTGGTAATATGATTTTTGCCGATCTGTTCAAGTCTTTCTTTCATCTCCTCTCTTTCAGTTCTATCCTATTCTGTCTTGTTCTATTTTTTTTCTTATTCTTTCTGGTTCCCCAAGGATTAGTTTGTTATTAGTGTGTGTGGTTCTTTAGATCCGCTTACTACATGGCAACAGGTCCAGTGCCGTCATATTTTCTTTTTGTATTTCTGTGTATTCTATATTCTTACTCCTCCACCATTCTTCTTCCTTCCTCCCTTCCTTTTCTTCCCTTCCTTTATCAGTGTTGTCTTGAATAGCTGTAGTTTACTAAGTGGAGATATAAAGTATGGTGTGCAGGTTAGAAGAGTACACTAGTGCACTTTCGTACTGTAAATTAACCCTTTCATTGCTGGAAATAGTGAAAAAGAAGTAAATAAAAAAAAACATGAAAAGCGTTGTTGTGCACTTTATTATTGTAGTTTTTTTTTCACAGAATAAAAAATCGTGCAACAAAAAATAACAAAAATAATAATTCAACAAACATAAAACAGTATCCCTGACACTTTTTAAATTATTCCCCTCGCCGGCTGAAATTAAGTACAACAAAAGAGTGTACAATTTCAACAAAACAAAACAATTCTTGTGCACCCTTTTCTTCACTCAATTAGTCCCACACTGGCGAGGGTCCGCGAAGGTCTGGTAGGCGGGGCTTCCACACACGCCTCTTCGAAGGAGGAAGTCGCCTCTCCACGCCGGGGAATATCGACTTGGTGTTTACAAGGGGAGCATATCAGTCAACTTAGTGCCTCCTTCATTAGCTTGCAAGGATGTCTGATTGCAAACTAGTGCAATTAGTGTAATCAATTGCAGGAAGTCTTGAATATTGGAGCTGGCGCACATACTAAACACACACACACACACACACACACACACACACACACACACACACACACACACATTATCCAGTTTGTACCCTGAGAACTTCGTGCATTTAGCTTAACACTTTATTTATTTGTTAATTTTTTTTTCTGTTGTATTTTTACATTATTCATCTTAACATATTCCATTTACTTTGCACGGCCTCGCTTGCTCTCCCATAATTGCGTCAGTCCACCGCCCTGCTGGCCTCTGTTCTCCAAAATAAACACTCAAATATTGCCCCTCTGGTAAGCCAAATGGGAAATGCCATTCAACGTAAAAGCACAATCCTTCAAAGAGGAAAACAACAACAAATTTAGCCCCGAAATGGCCGGATAAAAGCACAGCAGGATACTCTGTGAAAAATAATGGAGAAGTTTCAATTATCAGTAACATTAAATTCTGTCCATTGTGTTACAGAGAGAGAGAGAGAGAGAGAGAGAGAGAGAGAGAGAGAGAGAGAGAGAGAGAGAGAGAGAGAGAGAGAGAGAGAGAGAGAGAGAAAGAGAGATTTTACCGGATAAAAGGGACTATGTAAAAATATTCAATTCAGAAAAGTGAATGGCAGGATCATTATTATGTTCGCTTTTTACTATATATATATATTTTTTTTTCTATCACTACGCATTAAACACATGAATATTTTCCCTTTAGGCATGAAGCGTGGCACGTTTAATACTGGTGGTAGCTCAGCACGTCTTGTTTGGCGAGGTAATGAAGTACAAGGTTTTCCGTGAAGGCGGCTTGTCATGTCTCTCTTATGAAAGGGCAAACACAAGACTACTCGCACTTTGTTCCTTTTGTCGTGTCCTCCATACCCCATTGCTGCAGACTGAGTGCCATTATCCATTTTTACTCATATTCACGATGACTGAAGCCTCCCCGCGTCAGATGTTAGTTAATTAACGCTAAATACTGATGAGGTATCGTGATACATGCTTGATTGCAACTCGTTAATTAGCAAACTAATGACACCAGTAAAGGGAGTGTGGACAACAGGCGTGGCTGCAATGAATTACCACTAACTTACGGACCTCCATCAGTTTTTTTTTTTTTTACATCATCATCGTCATCATCATCATTAGCTTGTATAATTTCACTGCAGGACAAAAAAATCCGCCCTTAATCTTCACCACTCATCTGTGTTAATTGTCTGTCTATTTCATGCCGCTCCAGCAAAATTTATGATACCACCTCTTCGTCTAAACCTTTGCTCGCTCGGGTTGTCAATCCGTCACTTTAATTGCCCAGGCGTGTCTGTTCAGCACCGGTACACTGGTGATTATTAAGTTAACAAACAACCTTTCATGCACCAGTTGACGTCTATGTAAAATGTTTCAGTGAAGTGCCAAGTCTGTGAGTGACACTGGAAATTCACGTCAGTTCATCACATTCTACTTCACGTGCAACGGGTGAGGTATTCCGACACTCGACGTGGCCCTGGAGTCAAGTCACGCGATTTCAGTCCTTTATTCTTCATTTACGCCTCGTTCATTCTTTTGTGGCCGATGCAAATTTATCCTCTTATCACCGGCATCAATCCTTTCTCCGATATCCTGGGTCTGCGCGCCGCTCCAGAACGCGAGAGAGGCGGAAAAAGTGCTCCGGCTGGTGGTTTTGTCTTGTTGCACTACTCACCACGCAGCCTCTCTCTCTCTCTCTCTCTCTCTCTCTCTCTCTCTCTCTCTCTCTCTCTCTCTCTCTCTCTCTCTCTCCTTAGGCTATCATATACTACATATTTTTTAATGCATTGCAAACATGGCGCCACTAGTTTGCAAAAAAAGGCACTGTGCAGCCTCGGGGTTTTCACAGTAATGGAAGGCCTCGCGGGACGTGCAATACGCGACTCAAGATGAAGAGATGGAGACCAGAACTTGAATCCAGAATTGCATAAAAATAGAGAGAAAGAAAAAAAAAAACATAAAACTGAACGTAAAAAAAAAAAAAAAAAACTCGTGCTGTATACTGAAGGACGAACTGTGAGCAACGAAAGACGCAAATAGAGTCATTGACGGAAGAAAAAGGAGAAATTACTGTTATGATCCTGTTAGAAAGGGTTAAAGGTAAATTGCTTTGGTGCTGAATGGTCCCAGCAGGTGCACACAGGTGAGCTTCAAGGTTGTCAAGGCAGGGCGTGGGTGTGTGTAGTGATGTGTGCTGGACTCAGAAGAAATGAAGGAAGAGGAAGAGACGAAGAGGAAAGGAAGACTGGAGATTGCAAGAGAGGGAGAGAAATACAGATAGGGTTGGAAAGGGAAGATAAATAGATAGATAGATAGATAGATAGATAGATAGATAGATAGATAGACAAATAGATATATAGATAGATAGATAAACCCACAACAACACCTCCGTTGGCTTAATGAGAAACATTGATTTTGTATCCAACTTAATGCTGCATCACAATATTGTTAAACTATGAAGAGGAACAAACAGAAGAGACGCAAAAGTGATATTGGGGCGGACGAACGGTAGAGACATAGGAGTGGGAGGGAAAGAGACGTGCAGGTGGAGAAGACAGGAAAGAAACGACGGAACAGAGAGGAGGAAAGGAAAAAGATGGAGTGTAGGAAAAGAAAAGGAGAAAAGTGGTATCAACGATGTTTTTTTTTTTTCCAGTCATGATGAAGTGGTCTCCTGAAGGAATGAAATTTACTCTTGTGGGAAATGGACCGAATTCTCTCCTTTTCTCTACGTATATCTTTTCCTTTCTTTCTTTTCCTCGCTCTTTCTTTCTCTCTTTCTCTTAGTGGCGCCTTTTGCCTTTTGTTGTGTTTCTTTTCCTGGTTCTTTCTGGTGCTGTTTTCTTCCTTTTGACTTGGCTTCCTTTTGGCTTTGTCTGTGTCTGTCTGTTTTTGCGTCAGTCAGTTTCTCTGTGTACCTTTCTTTATATATATTTGTATCTGTCCATTAGTCCGTCCACCCATCGATCTGTCTGTGTATATCTGTGTATGCCTCATAATAGTGTATCTGTCTTCAGTCTCTCTCTCTCTCTCTATATCTCTCTCACCACCTCCATTCCCACCAGGAGATAAATAAAAAAAAAAGGCCCTACAACTTTTTCGTCCAAATTTCCGTGTGGCACAAATACATAACCAATCAGGTGGACCGTGGCCTAATCCGTCTCTTTAGCGTTACGTCCCCCAACCCAATCGCTTTACGGTACTTTGGTGGCTCGTTCTAATCACACGCTACGACTCTCCGGCTCAATGAAATGCCTCCCGGAGAGAAAAAAGGACAAAATAAAACGGGGAAGGGGAACAGACAGTAATGGCCCCGTGATCAGTTTCCTTCTTGAGTTCCTACTTATCAAGGTTGTCAGAGAGATTTGTATCAATGAGGCTGTCTGTCTGTCTGTCTGTCTGTCTGTCTAATAGTACTGAAGGAAGGTAAGAAGTAGGTGAAATGGATATATTCTTTTTAATAGTTGAGAGAGAGAGAGAGAGAGGGGAGAGGGAGGGAGAGGGAGAGGGAGAGAATGTTTCCCTAGGGACGTAGTGAAAAACGATCATGACTGCCTGGTAAAAATATCGTCGTTATTATTGTTTATCATTTCATTTTATTGCTATTACCACCACCACCACCACCACCACCAACACCAACACCACCACTACTACTACCATCATTGTTACTACTACTACTACTACTACTACTATGATTACTACTACTACTACTACTATTACTACTTCAATTGAACGTAATGTGTACAATGTTGTTTTTTTGTTGCTGAATTTATTTTTGCTGTAACAATGCGATGAAGGAGGCAGTAAAGAAAATTGTAAGTAAATGAAAAGCTAAGACCTCTTCAGTGGGATGTCCTTTCAGCACTGCACCAGCTGGCCTCGCAGTGACGAGTCCCCGCAGCTCACTGTTATCTTCACCATAACGTTGAGAAATAAGATAAAACAGAAAAACTTTGTATTGTCCTTCTAAAATCTAATATTCAGAATACTACACATTTGAAGACTTGTTAGGGCTCAACTTAAATTCCAGTTCGCTTTTCAATTCCATTAAGCCCTGTTGCAGATTTGTCACGCTCAAGAGGTGTTTACTTTGGTTCCTTTATATTCCGTCTTGTAATAAATAATTTTGTAGTCGTACGCTGAAAAGTAGCTTTTTAAATTTTTTTTTGTATTATTTTGTAGCCATCTTTTTATTTTAATATTGATATCAACTGTATTATTTTTATTTCCAACTTTGTGTTCAGGAAGTAACGTTTTTTGATATGTAATTAATATGTCTCTTTTACATGGTCTGTGTGTGTGTGTGTGTGTGTGTGTGTGTGTGTGTGTGTGTGTGTGTGTCTGTGTGTGTGTGTGTGTGTGTGTGTGTGTGTGTGTGTGTGTGTGTGTGAGTGTGTTTGTGTTTGTAAAGACTTTGGAAGTGACGGAACGTGCTCTACGGCTTCTGCTGCTACGTACACACACACACACACACACACACACACACACACACACACACACACACACACACACACACACACACACACACACACACACACACACACACACACGTTATGAACCTCTTCTACAGTCACGCACACTGATTCCTTTTCACTGTAATCTACTATTTTCCGTCCAATTTTCCAGTCGCGTGTACCTGCTTACTATATCACGAACCTTTTCTTATCCCTCATCTACCCAACACCCCACATTCAAATTTTCCTCATTTCATCCTCCACGCATCCCTCTCACTCTCTCCCTCCCTCAGCCTCTCCCTCCCCTCTCTGGGCTACTCTCCATCGTCTGTTCCTCTACATCTTTCTGGGATAATAGAAAACTTTTTGTCGGATTTTCACGGTTCGCGACGGCTAGATTGCTTCAAGATCCGGATGGTGGGTCGCGGCGCCTCACTCGCTGCCTTCCATCACAGCGCCGCCCCGTCCTAATTTTTTTTTATTTATTTATTTTTTTTTTTTGCCAAGGAGGAGAAATTTGACTTTTCTTATTTTGAAGCATCCAGAGAGAGAGAGAGAGGGAGGGAGAGGGAGAGGGAGGGAGACACATGCTTCCTACCTGTCTGTAAATCTTCCTGCTCGCTTCTCCTCATCCTTTTCTGTGGTTTCATATTCATATTTTTACAGTTTCATGTGATGTGTCTCTCTCTTTCTCTCCAGCTCTTAAAAAATTTCATTCTTCCGTGCGAGCAATTTCATTTTGTGCCCTAAATAGAAACTCTTGGCGCACCGCAGCCTTTCTCCTTCCCCGGGACATTTTCACAGAGGAAGAAGCTCTAAAACATTAACCAACCTTCCATACACCTTGAGGCAATAGGGGAAAGAAACATCATTTGGTTGTGGATGGTCCTACTTGGATGTTGAGGGAGGGAGGCGTACCCGTGCTGTTTGCCAAGATAGTGCTGGTGAAGGCGCACGTTGATTGAGTGGTATTGGTTTTTAAAAGCGGAGTAACAAGGTCACGGCTCTCGCTGGAGGAAGGCAAGGTGGAGGCAAGCGTGGTGAGTGTGAAGGCAAGGAAAGTTGGAACGAGTTCACAAGAGAATGGAATGAGCGGACGATTAGGAGCGCGAGGATAATTAGTAGTAATTTGTGCGTGTTTGTGTTCATTTCATTTTCACTGAGAGAGAGAGAGAGAGAGAGAGAGAGAGAGAGAGAGAGAGAGAGAGAGAGAGAGAGAGAGAGAGAGAGAGAGAGAGAGAGAGAGAGAGAGAGAGCTGAACGAAAAGCTTGATTTGTTATATAGAGAGTTTTAGCTGGCAATCACATCTGCCCGAGGCGCAGGAAGGGAACGTGCTCTGCTTTTTTGTCGTCCACGGGAAAATAAAAGAAATGGTTCAAATATTTGAGTTTATGAAGGGAGAAGCTGCCCGCTGGCTTTGAAAGTTCTGTTACTGTCTTTACTATTAATACCGCTGCTGCTGCTGCTGCTGACGATGATGATGATGATGCTGATGCTGCTGCTGATGCTGCTACTGCTCATTCTTTTACTAGTTCTGCTGTTGCTGTTATTGATACTACTGTTGCTACTATAACTTATGATAATGATAATGACAGTACCAATATTTATACGTCCATATTAAGGCAAGAGCAACACCATAGATCACAGCAACAACCAAAAATAGTGAAGAAAAAATAGTGTCGAGCATTATTGAGTCACGGCTGGTCGCACAGGATACATTTATAAGCTGCAGGGGATTTGTTCTGCAACAGAATTATTGATGGAGATTGAATTGAACATTCTGACACAACCAGCTGCAGCTCGGAGCGCCCCGCTGCACAACACGCCACTGTGAGACTCGCCAGGAAGTAGTGCCGCTGGTGATGCGCGTCAGGGAAAGGATCAGAAACATCATTATCATTATTATCATCATGAAAAGTAGAGTTTTGTTTGACTGTGATGTATCATGTGTGTGTGTGTGTGTGTGTGTGTGTGTGTGTGTGTGTGTGTGTGTGTGTGTGTGTGTGTGTGTGTGTGTGTGTGTGTGTGTATGCGCGGGCGCGTGACATCTTTGATGAGTACTGGAGTCTTGTCACCTTCGCCGTGCATTCTTTGGTATTCCCTTTTCCGTGACATGTACGCGACGGGACCACCCAGGCTACTCACGCCTGTCATGAGAGGAGCCAGTGCAGCACCTGCCGAAAATGATGACTCGCAGCTATTCCTGCATGATATATGCAGGCACTTTGTTAGTTTCCTCCTCGAAGCACAATTGCAGGCAGCAGCACACTTAACGTTTATCATTGTGCTTGACAGCTTCGCTCTTCATTTGAGGGATAGCATTCATATTACAAATATGCTTTTATACATGAACAATGTTACTGTCAAAAGTAGAAGGTGATACGAAATTCTTTTCTCAAGTCCACAATTTAGGGGAGCATCAACATAAAAGCAATATATTTAACTCGCAATGGTAATTTTGACATTGCCTGAAAAGAAAAACTATAATTCCATTACTCCAAGTAGTTCTCGCGAGATTCATTGACACATGCTCATAAAGAAGAATTTAATGCACACTCACCTGGAATTGTGCGATATTTTCCTGGTCTTATCCGTAAAGAATGAAGGACAGGCGACACTGAGAACTCTGCGAGTGGCAAAAAGTGGGAGTGTGCGCGTACGTACGAGAAAGATGTGGCGGCAGGAGTTGTGCAGAAAAGAAAAGTTGAGATCAGAAGAAAATGTCATGAAGGATGGCGATAGTTTAGGAGTTAGCGGTAATCTAGGCGGTACTGGCAGTAGGTAGTAGTAGTAGTAGTAGTAGTAGTAGTAGTAGTAGTAGTAGCAGCAGTATTAGTAAAGTGGTTGGACGCAAGTCATTAGCGAGCAGAGACAGGATTAATGGCCATAACTTAATGAATTTCCGAATAATGTGTCAGGAAAATTAACCTGAGATGGAAGCACCGTTTTTAAGAGAAAAGGTAGTAGTAGTAGTAGTAGTAGTAGTAGTAGTAGTAGTAGTAGTAGTAGTAGTAGCAGCAGCAGAAAAGATGATAAAAGCCAAAGAGGATAATAATTCCTGGCAGTCACTGCACACACACACACACACACACACACACACACACACACACACACACACACACACACACACACACACACACACACACACACGCACAACATTTCGAAATACTAATATGACTGTCTTCATATGTAACCTTTTTCTTTCTATACCAGAAATGTTTGAGTTTGCAACAGTGACTTATTTGATGAAGGAAATGAACAGTGATTTTTTCCTTTTTTTTGTTTTTTTTTGCAAGTGGGCCTGAAGTGATGAAACCAGTCACGCAGTGTAAAAGTTTGGAAACAGTTTTCATCATTACTCAATTCCCCGCTTTACTTTTTATCCCTTCTGGGGCTGAGAGAGGGAGCCTGGAGAGGGAGGGTCCTACTGGTGGAGACGTGAAAATGGGATGAGACGTCTGGGAGAGTGCTATTGTTCGCCTCCACGTGGCTTTGCTGTGGAGGCTCCTCGTGTTCCGTCTCCCTCGCGTCGTCTTGGTGATAGCAAACGATGTTTTCTTCGCTAATTGAATTGTTGTGGTCTGGCAAAGCTGTTCCTTTAAAGTATTTGAGTCTTTTCTGCAGGAGACTGAATTTTTTTGTTGTGGTTCCTCTGAAGTCTTCTTACTTTGGATCTTGTGTTTGGTGTTTGAGGTCGAGTTTCGTTGGATTTTTTTTTTTTTTTTGTCAGTTTCAAGTATTGCAATTTGGGTTTTAGGTGTTTTAATTTGGTAGTTAGTCGGTTAATATAGTATTTAGTAGTTATTATATAAGGTATTACGGCTTTTTTTAAGAATTTCAGTGAATGAGACTTTTTTTTTCAGTTTCGTTGCAAAGAGTACATGTGCGAGGCGTTTAGAATACTCAGTTTTATAAAGGTTTTAGAATACCTTTTTGTTGGTAACAGGGGCTGAAGAGAAAAGGGAGAGCTCCAATACCTTTGGGAATTCAGTGTGGATGTGAAAATGTTGAAAACGTTTGAGGAATAAATGCATCTTGAACGCAGCCAGAGTTTCCTTTGTCAGTATTTCGTGTTGACTTTACTCGACTCTTCCTCAATACGAAAGAATAAAGGAAGTGTGAAGATTATTGACATGAAAAGAAAAAAAAATGTATGCACAGCAAGACCTTGTGATGAATTAAAAAAAAAAAACAAGTTTATTGGAGGGAACAGTCATTAGTTTGGTTTGAGGATCATTGTTAAGGATAACTCTGAACTGGGAAATATTCATTAAACAACTGATACTTCATCCACCCATCGCGCGGCTCAGACATCCAGGAAAGTTACAGCACACATTCACACAAACACTATGCACGTCTCCCCGCCGGGCGAGGGACGGCGTGGGTACTCACCGGCAGCCTGGCGTACGAGGTGAGTTGCAGCCAAGACTTGTCCGTGCCGTCACGCTCGCTGCCCTCCTCTCCCTGCAGCTGCACGCTCAGCTCGTCGCTGTCGCCTCCCAACGCACCATTGATGCCGTAGGACGGGTCCGACGCGCGCCTCTTCACGCGCCCCGCACCAGCCAGATTCCTCAGAGGATTCTGGTAGTGTTTCTGCGGGGGCGGGTGTGGGGGCGGCGTGGGTGAGCGGCTGGTGTGGTCTGCCTTGGCCTGGTGACACTCCTTGGCCAGACCATCCACTCGCTCGCGCAAGTCCTCGAGGTCGCGGGTAACCCTTGCCTCTCGCCGGCCGCCCTGCGCAGTGGCTATCTCCAGTTTGCCACGAAGCTCCTCCAGGCGGCCGAAGAGGAAAAAGAAGGAGGCTGCCTGAGCTATCGCCAGCACCAGTAGCACAGCGCACAGCAGCGGCCAGAAAAGCGGACTGGATTTGTGTCTGAGCCGCCCGTGAGGCTCAGGGGTGAGGGGCTCGGTGTCTTTCATGGTGTGTGGTGGTGGGCGCCTCACTAACACCCAGGGCTACTCACGTCTTACTCTTCACTGTCACCACACTCATCACCTGCAATCACCCACGACTACACGCACCTGCTCTCTCCGACACGCGGGGCCTCAACACTGACACCGCGTTTTGCACCATCCACCTTTTCCTTTCACATTGCACAAAGTCTCATGTATCCTGCACACAAGCTGAAAATAAGGAAAAAGACACGTCAGCAATAACACACCACGGCCTGTGCGTCTGGCATTGCATATACATACCTTGCATCACACATCGCCTTGACACACTACAGACTACATTGCAACACGACAGGGGACACTAAAGAATGCACAGATCGCTTTTCCAGCACAGTTCTTCTTGCTCAACCATCAGGAAAATGTTTAACGTTTCCTGCAGGATCGGGGTGTTTCCAGTGTCGTCCCTGCGGTGGCAGTGCCGTGCGTCCCTTCTCTGTTTTCCTCTCTTCGCCTCGACTCTTCTCCTCTGTCCCCTTCCCGTTGACGTGGCTTTACCCGGGCTTAGACGAGATCAGCTCCGGCTTAACCACTTCCTTCCTCCTGCTTCCTATGCACGTCTTTGTCTCTCCTGTGTTGAGTGTCTCGCGTGTTTGGCTTCCATCCTTTTCCTCCGTCAGCCCAGAGCTCGTTCTTGTGTCATTGTTGATATCTGCAGTATTTGCCTCTCACTCCTTTTCTCCGCATTCTCTCTCTCTCTCTCTCTCTCTCTCTCTCTCTCTCTCTCTCTCTCTCTCTCTCTCTCTCTCTCTCTCTCTCTCTCTCTCTCTCTCTCTCAACAAGGTATTTACTCCCAGCCACTGTGTCCTTGCGTCCCTCCCACGCGGCTCCTCGCCAGGTATTCTCCAGGGGACTTAAAACTTTTACCTCCTTTGTTTTCACTCGTGTTTTGGATTCTTATTTGCTTCTCTCATGGTATTTGTTTGGCTGGGTGGAGTCGAAGCGGCCCCTTGTGTGTTTTCCTTCTGGTATCCTTTCTTTATTGGTATGTTATTGGTATGTTGTTGTTGCTGTTGTTCTTGTTTTATGGATTTTTACAGACTTTCGTTGATTTTTTTCCTTTCCTATTTCTTTGGTGTTTGTTTTAGTTACTTTTTCTTTTTTTTTTTGTTTTTTTTTGTTTTTTTTTTCGCTTTGTTATTTACCTTCCTCGTAATGTTTTGTTTTAAGTTTGCTCTCTCTCTCTCTCTCTCTCTCGCTCTCTCTCCTCTCTCTCTCTCATCTCTCCTCTCTCTCTCTCTCTCTCTCTCTCTCTCTCTCTCTCTCTCTCTCTCTCTCTCTCTCTCTCTCGCTTTTCTTGCATTGCTGGTGATCTAATTAGATATTTTCTTTTGTCCATGCTTTTTTCTTTCTGTCTATGTGTCTTTCTCCTCTTCTTTATCCTTCCCTTATTTCACTTCTGCCTTTCCTGTTCTCTTTCCTCCTCCTTTCTTTGTTTCTTGTTCCTTTTATCTTCATCCTAATTTTCACTTCAATCTCCTCTTCCAAATTTTGTCAAAAACTTAGATTGACATGACGCAAAATTAATCCCATAAATTAGAACCAAACTAGAGGAGAAGGACGAGAGAGAGAGAGAGAGAGAGAGAGAGAGAGAGAGAGAGAGAGAGAGAGAGAGAGAGAGAGAGAGAGAGAGAGAGAGAGAGAAAGTTCCCATCCATATTACTAACGAGGAAGGAGGAGAGATGCGACGCAAGGTCCTCAAGGTCAGTGAGAAATTCGAGCCACGTTGATTCTGAGAGTTTCTTTTTAAAATCCGCACCATGATGGCTCTCTGCAGTGATGGATGCGTAAATGGAATGCTGCGATGGAGTGGGGCTGTTAATACATCATGTTCTTTTAATGCGAGTGTGTCTAATCAGTTAACACCAATTTTCCCGTTTTTTTATATCTTATTTATTTGATTATTTTTGATGAGTTTACACATTTATTGACTTTTTTACTGTTCATTTTATTTCATTTGGTCAATTATTTCATTTTTTTTTCTTTTTTATAGGGAATGGAGTGTATTCATCTTACCTTGTTTGGCTGGTTAGCATTTTTGTAATTCACTCCAGCATAGTTGGTAGGTGGAATAAACAGCCCAAGGAAATGGCAAATATGAAAGTTAGTATTCACTCTAGTAACATTTCAGAGCAATAACGAAGGAGGAAATTACTGCACATATATCAGTTTTCTCTTTTACGGCACAGGAGCTTAGTAAGTTAACCTTTTCCCTGCTTAATTTACTTAACGGCTCAGAGTAGCGCCCCTGTACAGTATCCGTGATGTAACCCATATTGCGCTCCTTCTTTTGTAAGGTTTCTCAGCTTCATAAATACCAGGAGTCATTTTTTTTTACCTCCTATTCCTGCTCCTCCTCCGCCTCTTCCTCCTCTTCCTCCAGTGTGTGCTGTTTATATCAAGTTTCATAATTTCTGACGAGTAAGTTAATTTTTTGTTTCAGCCGTGATATTAAGAAACATAAGAATACCCGCCAATACGTCAGTCTCCTCAGTTTCAGCTATTATTCATATTTTTTTGAGTTGTTACGTAACGAGCTCCATCAATTTCCTAGTGCGGGGATTTAATAACGGGAGAGGAATGTAAATCTCCCTTCTCCGTCTTTTTCCCGTAATTATGAAAGATCAGCAGTGTTCCATTGATCGGTAATCCTCCTCACTTCTTTATAAACCTATACTTTTATTGTGTCTGGGTATGGTAGATGGAAATATGTAGGTTTATTTCATACAGGGACTGCCACGTGTAAGTCTGGTCGCTTCTTGCAGCTTCCCTTATTTCTTACGTTCTTATGTGCTTATGGACTATCTCACCCTCCTACTCCTCCTCCTTTTCCTCCTTTTCCTCTTCCCCCTCCTCTTCCTTCTTGTATATGTTCCCCTTATATAGTCTCATTTATCCTTCATCCTCCTATTTAATCCCATCGTTCATATATTTTTTTCAATTATTCCTCTTCTGTTACCTTTCTTTTATACTAGTCACATCTCAGCTCGTCTTTTTCTCATCGTCTTCTTCTCAACTTTTCGTCAACAAGAATATTACTCCTTTTTTTTTTTCTTTCTTTTTTTTTTCTTTTGATCTCTCCGTGTCTCTCTCCTTCCTCTCCTCTCATCAAGCGCCGGGTTGCAATTTGCATATTTGTGTGATACTGTAGCTCTTTCTTCATCAAGGTTACAGATGAGGCCATAAACGCGTTAGATGGCTCTGTGTGTGTGTGTGTGTGTGTGTGTGTGTGTGTGTGTGTTCTATTTCACTAGTTTTAGCTTTCACTGTTTTTTCGTTGTATTTGTTCTATAGCTTAATAGTTTTTAGTTTGCTTGATATTCAGTTTTTAACTTCTTATATTCCTGAGTGCTCAGTTTTTTTTAACATTTTGTGTGTTTTTTTTTCGTTTTATAGCTTTTCTTTATGTTCTTATGCTTGGTTTGGGCTCAGCTGGTACCTTACTTAAAACGTTATTGTTATTGTTTATATTCGTCGGACAAAAACGAGATTGCAACTTTTTTTGTATTACTTGTGTGGTTA
Source organism: Scylla paramamosain (assembly GCF_035594125.1). NCBI lineage: Eukaryota > Metazoa > Arthropoda > Malacostraca > Decapoda > Portunidae > Scylla > Scylla paramamosain. The sequence continues at coordinate 2,332,947 of NC_087177.1, forward strand.
TCAATAAGCTACTACCAATAATAATGTGTGTGTGGGTGCGTGGGTGAGGGAAATTTAAGGTACACATGGGGAAAAAAAGGGAAAAAATGATGAGTGACTTGCAAGGATGATTATGTCAAAAGCGTGCATTCATGGGTGGGTGGATGGGTGGATGGGTGGATGGGAGCTTCGTCGTGGCGGGTTTTGGCTGAGTATCCTGCGGCGTCATGCTAAATTGAAGGGAAACGAGACGGTGGACGAAGTTTCTCGTTAGTGTCAAGACCTTAGATCCTCCTCCTCCTCCTCCTCCTCCTCTTGTTAATTCTCGTGATATTTTGCTTTCCTTTTTGCTTTGTTTTTTTCTGTCTCGTATACTTGCATTACATCCCTCTCTCTCTCTCTCTCTCTCTCTCTCTCTCTCTCTCTCTCTCTCTCTCTCTCTCTCTCTCTCTCTCTCTCTCTCTCTCTCTCTCTCTCTCTCTCTCTCTCTCTCTCTCTCTCTCTCTCTCATCTTCTCCCCTTTTATGTCCTTTCATCATTTTATCCTTTCACGTTTCAATACTGCACAATCTCTCTCTCTCTCTCTCTCTCTCTCTCTCTCTCTCTCTCTCTCTCTCTCTCTCTCTCCTCTCTCTCTCTCTCTCTCTCTCTCTCTCTCCTCTCTCTCTCTCTCTCTCTCTCTCTCTCTCTCTCTCTCTCTCTCCTCACTCTTTCTCTCCTCACTTCACTTCCTCAAATAATTTCCTCGTAGCCTCTCACTCCTCACTTGTCAACCCTTCTCTTGCTCTCACTCGCTCTCTTCTCACTCTCCTCTTGTGCCTCTCTCTCTCTCCGTCTCTCTCTCACCTTCCCCCTTTCATCCATCTCTCAGTCTTTCGTCCAAACGCTTCTTTCTGTTTCCCTCCCTTATCCTTGTTTCCTTTGGCGATAAAGTTGTGAGCTGCAGCAGAGAAGAGGAAAAAAGTACAGCGGGCAATACAACTATTATGACACCCTGTTCTAATGAGGGGAAATATAACGACGAGAACACAAGGCCTGGGAGCGTGTGGATATAAAACACAGGCTTTCCAGGGTATCGCGCGCTTTGTCGGTTTTCATGTTTTCGTTCAGGTGGACTGGTGGCTGGACAATAGCAGGTCAGGGGGTGCAGAGGCGGCCAAGTGGAGCACAAAATTAAGTGGAAAACTTGTCTAGGGAACAGGCAAGCAAGGGATCGGGATGACTAGACTAAGTTATGAGGATGTTCGTGTCCTGCTGATGGCTGTTACCTGATACAAAGGAATGCAAAGGAACACCTGTTGGCCCCGATGAGGCTAACCTGATCTAACCTAACCTAACCTAACCTAACCTAACCTAACCTGATCTAACCTAACCTGATCTAACCTAACCTAACCTAACCTAACCTGATCTAACCTAACCTAACCTAACCTAACCTAACCTAATCTAACCTAACCTGATCTAACCTAACCTAACCTAACCTAACCTGATCTAACCTAACCTAACCTAACCTAACTTAACCTAACCTGATCTAACCTAACCTGATCTAACCTAACCTAACCTAACCTAACCTAACCTAACCTGATCTAACCTAACCTAACCTAACCTAACCTGATCTAACCTAACCTAACCTAACCTAACCTAACCTAACTTGACCTAACCTAACCTGATCTGACTTAACCTAACCTAACCTAACCTAACCTAACCTAACCTAACCTAACCTAACCTAACCTGATCTAACCCAACCTAACCTAACCTAACCTAACCTGATCTAACCTAACCTAACCTAACCTAACCACGCATGACACTTTGAAAACCTACATTCTCTAATGCTTGGGACGTTCCTGAGACTAAACTGACGTGTATTGTGGGTTTTTTTTTTCCTGAGCGGCGTTCAAAATAACGTTTCTCTTTTTACGTGTCTTTTTTTTTCTTAACGATACCTAAAGCTGGTGTAGCAAGAGTGAAACTGTCGATGATAGTGTTTTTTTTTTTATTTTTTTCCGAGAAGCGCTGCAATGGAGCTGCTGTAAAGGCGAAATGTGTGGCAGGAAGAGATGAGTGTGAAGCGTGGAAGAAAAAAAAGATGAGTGTAGGATCGGAAATGCTGTTGAAGTCAGAATTAGGACAGGAAGTGATGAAAGAAGAGGATTTAAAGGGGACGGGAGACCTTTGTGTGTGTGTATGTGTGTGTGTGTGTGTGTGTGTGTGTGTGTGTGTGTGTGTGTGTGTGTGTGTGTGTATGTGCGTGTGTGTGTGTGTGTGTGTGTGTGTGGGCGAGAGAAGTGGAGTGTGGTGATACATGAGATGCATTGTGCGTGCGTCCCTCAGCGGTGCCTGGTGAGCCTCGCGCATCGTGGCATCTTCTCTCAGCTCAGTATAGTAATAAAAATTGATGCTCTCTTCTTTTCTTGTGCAGTTCTAGTACAGAATACTTCCATGTATTTTACTAACCTTTATTTTTCAATTCTAAGCTTGCAACATTTAATATTTCATCTGACATGCAACTGTAGTCCAAAGTAGTGTTCCATTTATGTATTTTTTTTTCCCCTTTCACACATATAACATTTGATATTGTGCCTCCTAAGTAATTCTGATATAAAGTATCGCTCTCTATATATTTTTTATTCTGTTTTATGTATGCAGCATTTCGTAATATTAAATTAAAGACATTCAGTATTCTACTATTTCCAACACTTACAATTGTCATCGTATGTTATTGTATATTAAGTGATTTAAGGAAACGTTTCTGGTAATTACTGTTTGCATTTGAATTTTCTCAAACTTTGTGTTGACTGTGTTTTGTTTTGTCTCCAGGTGAGTGTTTGCCCTTCGCTGCTTCTTGCTCCAAGGACGTGGCTTAAAGGGAGTATGTGTGTGTGTGTGTGTGTGTGTGTGTGTGTGTGTGTGTGTGTGTGTGTGTGTGTGTGTGTGTGTGTGTGTGTGTGTGTGTGTGTGTGGGTGGGTGTTTGTGGGTGGGTGGGTGGCCGAATTATTTAAAATTTATCGCTTAGATATAAGTTTAATTACTTTCATATATTCAGGCTTTAAGAGGAATTATTGCGCATTGGTATTAATTCTTCTATCGTATATTTTCCATTATATTTTCTGTCGCACTCCTAATGACAATTACCTGATTAAAGATAAAAGGAAGTGTCAGTGTTTTATGTGTATCGCGAAAGATTATGAAATATTAACGTCCAGAACTCTACTGAAAAAAAAAAAATAAATAAATAATAATCAGACTAAAGGATTTTTTTCATTAAGCATTTTCTGCATTTTTTTTTCAACTGGATACTCATAAAAATATATTAATACATTCTCCTCCACTCAGTTTCGTGAACAGTGCCTCGTATCGGCCAGAAATAAAAAGAGCAAGGTTTTTTGTATGGACATTCATTAGATTCAGAAGTTTTTAATTAATGTACCTGTTCACTTATTAGTTTACTCATTCGCCAGTTCTGTTTGCTCAAGGAAAACATGACAACACATTACGATGTTTGTTAATCAGTGGAGGTAACAGCTAACAGATCTGAATGAGCGGCGTGGGCGATGTTTCTTTCCCTGCTGCTGTTTGTTCAAGTGTTCAGCATATTCGATTCTCTTAAAGCACCTTCAGGAGTGTCTTGGGAGGAACGGAGTTGAGGTCTGCTTGCATCTGCTTGTAGAGAAGTGACTTAAATTTTTTGATTTTTTTTTTTTTTTATAGTGTGGCAGCGTGATGTGAGTCCCACTGGCGCTACGGTTTAGAGAAATTAATAGATTGAGAGAGCGTATCCTGGGTCTCTCTCTCTCTCTCTCTCTCTCCTCTCTCTCTCTCTCTCTCTCCTCTCTCTCTCTCTCTCTCTCTCCTCTCTCTCTCTCTCTCTCTCTCTCTCTCTCTCTCTTAAATAAGTAGGGAAGTGATTTATTCTCTACCTGATTTTTGTATAGAGAAGTGACTTTGTTTTCCTTCCCTTCCTGTTTCCTGTTTCGTTACAGAAGTGACTTTCTCTTTCCGTTGAGACTGTAGAGAAGTGACTGTTTTCTTTCTTAGTGTGGAGGCGTAGGGAAGCGAGTGTTCTTTGCGGGTGTGACAGTGTAGAGAAATGACTCTTTCCCTTCCTGTAGCGACTTCTTTTCCTGGTTTGATAGTGTAGTAGGGAAGTGATTATTTCCTCTTTGGGTTGTGAGGATGTGGAGATGTGAGTGTTTTCTCATTCTAGCGTGACAGTGTGGAAGAATTATTTTTTTTCCGTCTTTGATGTGTATGTAAAGAAAGGACGGTCTCTTCTAATGAAGTGACGGTGCTGTGAAGTGATTGTCTCATGATAGGACAGTGTAAAGAAAAAAGACTTTCTCCTCATGGTTCGATACCGTAACAGTCTTTCTCGCCTCAGTCTTCGTCATCACCAGCAGTTTTCTACGCAGCTCCCCCTCTCCCACACTCACATTCATGGCAGCACACGTTCTCTCCCCCAGCCCTGCACTCTTTCCCCTCTCCCTAATGCCTTTCTCACCCTCTCATCCTCCACACAGCTTGCCTTTCCTTACCGCACTACACTCTCCCCCATTCACAGTAGAAACCGCCTCTCCTCTTCGCCCTTCTCTCTCTCTCCCTTTCTCTCTCACCCCTTGCTCCCTTCCTACTTCTTGCTTCACTAACGTATGTTGCAGCAGGACAAGCATACCACTATATCCCTCCCAGTCATAGTTTTCGTTCACTTTTGTAATAGTTCTTGTTCGTACAAGACCTAATGCCTTTGTGAATGGTGTCTTGTCTCCATATATATGCGCAAATGACAGCCGCCTCCACCCTCGCCTGTTTCCTCCACCTGCTCGGGGCACATTCTCGTCACGTACACTTGAGTGCTCGAGGACATGTACTGGAAATGCGAGACTCGACAAGCATGTAGTGAGGGAGTGGAGAGGACAGAGGGAGGGTGACAGTTCAGGCTTTAGATACAGGAAGGTGAGGCACAACAGCATGTATGTAGCACGAGTATTAAGAAGATGGATGACGCCTCAGCAGAGAGTGATGCAGCAGTCAAGTTGAATGGCGCTAAGATTCATTTGAGCAGCACGGGGCCGGCATGATGGTATTAACTTTATAGTACAAGAAGGCGAGGCACAGCAGCAGGTAGCATTATAAAACACTTGTACAATTTTGTCTCGGCAGACCTCGATGACAGTCAAACAGAAGAGCACTAAGATTAATTTGAGCAATACAGGAGCCGGTGTTAAAGGGAAGCTTGCAAGGCGGCAGTGATGGCAGCATTAGCCAGCGCCTTGAGGAAGCGAGTCGCGGCTTGAAATGGACTCAGGTTCCCTAAAGATAAGATAAGCATCTTCCCGCGGGAAATCAGAGAGCGTGTATTAGGGTGAGAACCTGCATCTTGGAACACACTGTTTGGAATCCATGTTGCTATTTAGTGACTCAATTAGATTATTCCACTGTTATATTGATTACATTGGATAACAATAATTTTCTTTCCCGTTTAAAGAAATCATGAACTCTGCGACTATAGACTCCGGCACGGTATTGATTTGAATTTGGAGAGTCGTATCAGCTGCCGAGGTCCAATCCCGAGAGTCAGTCTTTGCGTTGATGGCTGAGGGAAGGGCAAGGCTGCTGCACGCCCACGAGGGGCGGGCGGCCAGCGACGACGTTAGTTGTTGAGGGGAATGTATTAGACTGCAATGCTTCCGCGTTTATCTTGGTCCTCATGGCCTTTGCGAGTATAATAAGCAGCGATGCGGTGCTGTCAGGATGCTTGCAAGCCCCACGCGTTCATCATGACAAGTTAAATGACTTTGTTGACAGTAATACCAACCTGTGCAAGAAGCAGCTATGTAATCAGAGTGCATGCAGTATTTATAACTCCTGAGAATGCAGCACTGCACTCCCGGTACCTCAGAATGCAGCACTGCACTCACCTTTCCTTCACTCGCGACTGACGGCAGAAGTGACTCGCAGAAATAGCGTTGAGTTCGGGAATTCTGCGATGTAAGGCGTGGGAACTAGACGAGTGTGTCGCTCCGGGATCTTTGGCGCCAAGGTTGTAATTATTGGAAGATTGGAATCTGACGGCGGGAGTGTCATTCAGTCGTGCTGAGAGACGCTCGAAAAGATTAACGATTAGGGCAGGACGCGGGACCGTGCTGGTGAGTAAGGCAACGTGACCCGCGTATGAAGGTAAAGCGAGAGGTGAAGGTTAAGAGGCCGTGAAGGAACATATTTGCAAGCTTGAGAGGGCGGCGGTGGCACAAGGCGCTAATATTCCGAGAAGGGCGGGTAAGGTGCGCGTCTTTAATGCAGATATGACTTGAAACTTCACATTCATACACTACATCTGAAGCTGAGTAAAAGCCGGCACCTTTGGTCGTTCTTAGAGAGAAGGAAGAAACGATTAGCCAGCACAGTTAATCATGTACTGGCAGCATCCAGGACTGGTCAAGATGCCAAGCGAGCAGCGGCCAGGAAAACACAGGATTATCAAGCTGACACCAAAGGCAGCTCGTCGAGACAGGATATTCCGACGGTCAAGCGCGATAGCAAATGCAGTAAAATGATTTTGAATTATGAGAGTTGATACTGATGCTGCAAATGTGTGCTGCAGACTGTAAGCAGCTCTCCACAGTTTGTGTTGGCAGCGTGAAGTTGTATGCCCGACCGTCGTAAAGGAGGGAAATCATTATTCTTAGAACTGTTGCTTTAAGTTAAACGGCAGAGTTTACGTAAAGAAGCAGGGCTGAACCTTGGAAAACCTCGAGGTGTGAAGAAACTTTGCGTTCCTGTGCTGTGCTATATGATCCTGGGAGTGGCCGTGTAAACTTGTGCCAGACTTGGTAGGGTTTATATAAGGTAGTTTGGGAATGCCAGACTGTGCTTCGCCTATTAGTGTAAGGCTGTGCTGACATGTTGTGCGGAGACTGTATAGACTGTGTGTAGCTGTGCAGTGTGGGTCTGTATTGTGCTCTGGTGCACAGACACCCCACACTGGTGCACCCAATACTTGGTAATGTGCCTCACTGAAAAATGGATGCAGACGAAGCAGAAAATGGTCAGTGTCATAAAACATTTGATAAACGAGAAACTGGACAAATTGTGACTATGCATCATTGTGTGTGAACAGTGTGACGTGAACAGTGACGGTAGCTGGACTTTTAGGATGAAAGAAAATACCAACAAAACTAGAGAAGAAAGGAAGAAAGAAATGGAGAATACAAAGATACGGGCTCAAAAATTATGTATACCAGTTTAGGTTGGAGAAAGGGAGGCTGTGTGGGTGGCCCAGTGAGGCGAACGCTGCGTCGGGAGTTTTATTGACAGTCTCGCAACACAAAACCCTGGAAAGCAACGCGGCACAAAACATCTCATTATTGGGGCCGCGCTTCAATGCCCTGTTCCCGTTTGGCTGAAGCTTCACAAAGATCAAGACAGACCGTATAATAATGGACGGAACACACGATTTGAGAAAAGCATGAAGAGGCATCAACACAGGCTGGACGGCTTGACGGTACAGGTTCTCGGAAGAAGGATAATACAAGGAGGAAGGTAAAATTCAGTGATTCTCATGGAAAAAGGAACAAAATAGCTGTGTAGGAAATTCGAAAAAAACTAGTAGCTTTACAGATTCTCCAAAGAAATTATGAGAAAAGGAGGAGAGCAGTAGGGAAACCAACAAGGGATCCAGCTCAAAATACAAACAAGATAGAGGAAGATTCAAAATAGGAAGTCCATCGAAGCTACAGAGAAGCTACAAATAATCATAACATGCAATTTAAAAACGAACGAATAGAAAATAGCAAAACATTAGAGATGTAGGTGAACAAGTGCAACTTCACTAATAGCAGAACAGTTCAGGTAATCGTAATGTATAAAAAGATGTAAACAAGGCAAGGGCTGTACAGGAGAGATTTCGTACCAGGGGGTCGCTTTAACATTTCCATTTGCAGAAGTTGGCGTTTTGGAGCACCACCACCTCTTATAACACCATGAATGCAGGGGCGCGAGGCGAGGCGAGGCAAGGTGGTCAAGAATCACAACCTCACCACAAGACCACGGCTTAAAACGTTTTGGGTCTCATAATATGGTGATGCAGAATTTGTATTAAACTATCACTAGGATTTTTTTTCCTACTTAAGGTAGTCAATATGAGTCAATGAAGCCGTTGAGAATACTGCTCCAAAGTGAACGACGAGGAGCACCACCACAAGCACCACAAGCGTAATAAAATTGACGCCACACAGACCTCCTTGGTGTGACGCTGGTGTTGTCAAGTGCTGCTGAGAACGACACACGATTGGCGTCGGAAAACTCCACGCACCAACTGGACGTTGTATAATTTTTCATTGGTACGAACAAAGGAAATTATATATTGTAACATTGCTAATCCTCCCTTCCTTCCCCCAAACCCCCCGCAGCGGGAAGCCAGCGTGACTTACAATGAAACTGCACCGAGAATGTGTTAGAGAAGATAATTGACTGGAGACTTGTACCTAACCTAACTTGAGTAAACTTATTTAACCAGATATAACATAGAGATACTTATATATTCATTCATTTACTTCACCTCAAGAAGCCATTAGTGTGACGAGACCTTTTGTCGATGTGTGTTTATGTAAATGCTATTATTGTGCCTCCGGTGGCGGCAACTCACACACACACAGTTTCTTCCACCTTGATGAGCTCAGTCGGATTTTGTGTGAGGCGCCTATTGTTACCTTTCGTTTTGTCTCCCTTTCCCTCCCATTAAACATTCATTCACAGGAGAGCAGGGATGTAGAAAAATTCTTCAGAAAGTAGGAGTGAGGTACAGGTTGCCCGGGAGGGGGTAAGCTGGTAGAGTAGAAGTGGAAGCGAGGCAGGTGCTGATGTAATGGTGGTGGTGGTGGTGATGGTAGTGGTGGTGGTGGTGGTATCAAGATCAATGTGCCTGTGTCTGTGTTCTCTCGTTCTCTTTCCTAGTCTACAGAAAGAACTCGACCTTGTTCTAGTCAGTGGTGAAGTTGCGTAGTATTAAATATTGACTGGTTGACTGACTAATTAACTGACTGATTTTTTTTAGGGAACGCTACAACAACGGGTTCATTGCTCTCCTTTTACACTGAACATGGCTTTATTCTGTATTACCGTAGTTAGTGTTTTGCGTTGTTTTATAAAGTGTCTTGTCATCAAACTGGGGATCAATTATTTAAAGCCTCTTACTGGTTGAAATCCGGCTTGTCAAAAGTGTTTATCCCGTGCATACTGTAGAAATATTGTTAATTCATTACTAGAACCGTGAAAACACCCTTAAAACCCGTATGTCCTTAACTTTCTCTCCTAGAATTCCCTTACCTACTCTCTCTCTCTCTCTCTCTCTCTCTCTCTCTCTCTCTCTCTCTCTCTCTCTCTCTCTCTCTCTCTCTCTCTTAGCCGCCGAATACTAACAATATGTGGTTGGGGAATCAGTCCTGGATCCTCTCATCAACCACAAAGACGTGTATTGAATCCCAAGATATCCATAGGGAGGCTCAGGCTGTGTGGAGGCCCTAGAGACGCGGCTCCTCCCATACACGCAGGTGGGGAGGGGAAGGGGGGGAAGGGGGGAAGGGAGGTAAGAGCGGGCAATGAGTTACGGAATGAGACGGCAGGAAAACAAAGGGAGGCTGCGGGAGAACTGTGTGAGGAAAACAAAACTCCAAGTACGTTATGGCTTGGTGTAAAGTTAGCAGTAGTGAAAGCAGGTACTAGAGAGAGAGAGAGGAGAGAGAGAGAGAGAGAGAGAGAGAGAGAGAGAGAGAGAGAGAGAGAGAGAGAGAGAGAGAGAGAGAGAGAGAGAGAGAGAGAGAGGTAAGGGAAGACTAGGAGAGGAAGGGTAGTAGGTATTGGAAAGGGATGTGATATGTAAGGGTGACGAGAGATGAACTGGAATGATAGAGAGAAAAGGATGGATGTCTTAAGACGGAAGGTTGAGAGAGAGAGAGAGAGAGAGAGAGAGAGAGAGAGAGAGAGAGAGAGAGAGAGGAGAGAGAGAGAGAGAGAGAGAGAGAGAGAGAGAGAGAGAGGTAATAGACTTCGCAGTTAAAGTCAGAGAGAGAATCTTAATTTCCTGGCAGAAGCAAAAGTTAATACGCGTTTCGTAAAGCCAATCAGCCAACCCATGATTTTTTTTGTGTTTATTCTTGTTGGTACTTTCAATATATGCTACCAATCAGTGTGTGTCTGTATGTCTGTGTGTGTGTGTGTGTGTGTGTGTGTGTGTGTGTGTGTGTGTGTGTGTGTGTGAAAATAAAATGGGAGAGAACAAAAAAAAAAGGGTAAAAGAGAAAAGAGATAGTGAATGTACCGTTAAAGAATAAAATGTGAGACAGTAAAGTGAAATAGAACAAAAAAAATGAAAAATGAGAGAATAGAATCTTGATACGGTGACAGAAAATAATTATCGTTGTGGGAATAAAAAGTTAAATAAAATGAGAAATGGGGGAAGGAGAAAAGAGAAAATTAATGTAATGCTAGCGAGAGAGAGAGAGAGAGAGAGAGAGAGAGAGAGAGAGAGAGAGAGAGAGAGAGAGAGAGAGAGAGAGAGAGAGAGAGAGAGAGAGAGAGAGAGAGAGAGAGAGAGAGAGAGAGAGAGTTACATAACATTTTCTTGCTTGACAGTTAACTCGCGTGCTTGTGTCTTGTGGGTCTCCAGCTGGACTATAAAAATGCTGCCAAAACTTTCCTTCTCTGCCTCCTCGTCGTGTTGTCTCTTGAGCTCAAGTTTCAGTAGTCCAGCGTTCTTTTTTTTTTTTTTTTGAGGGCGGGGCTGCAGAGGGAGGGAGCGAGGAGTAGGAAGCTTGGCGGGGGAAGACGAAGATGATAGGATGAAGGAGAGTTGGAAGGGAACGAAGAGAGAGAGAGAAAAAAAAAAGGAATAATTAAAAAAAGCAAAAAAAAAAAAAAAGATTAGACAGTGAAGAGGGAATAAAGGGAAAAGATATGAAAGAAGACAAAAGAAAATGAAAGAGAAGACAGCGAATGTGAGAGAGAGAGAGAGAGAGAGAGAGAGAGAGAGAGAGAGAGAGAGAGAGAGAGAGAGAGAGAGAGAGAGAGAGAGAGAGAGAGAGAGAGAGAGAGAGATGTGGTTGCAACAAAAATTGGGTTTTGAAAGTTATATAAGAATTCAAAAAGTTAAATAGGACGAGCTGAAAGAAAAGTAGAAGTAGGCGGATAATAATGGTGAGTGTGATGACATTAATGATGATGATGATGATGATGATGATGATGATGATAATAATAAGGATAAATAAAGTCTGTTACGTTGCTTTTCTCGTTTCACCCATAAATAATCGCAAAAAAAAAAAAAAAAAAGGAAGAATCAAAATCGTTGGTACCAAAAATTATATCAAAACGAAGAAAAATAAGAAGAAAAGAAGCCGTGAACAGAAGGAGGCGGAGTGAGGACAGTCATAATAAAGGATAATAGAAAAGAAGAAAAGAAAAAAGGACGAGACGGGAAGATGAGAAAAAAGTTCGTGAGAAAAAGAATAACACAAAAAGAAATTAATGCTAAAAGAATAACAAGAACTAAGAAAATAAAGAGAGAGAGAGAGAGAGAGAGAGAGAGAGAGAGAGAGAGAGAGAGAGAGAGAGAGAGAGAGAGAGAGAGAGAGAGAGAGAATATATATACATAAAAAAAAAGTAGGGAAGGTCACTCAACTACAGCAAACAAGGTACACGAAGCAATTAGGGTGAGGAGGAAAGAACAGGAGGAGCAGGGGTGCTTTCTTTTGATCACCAGGTAATTAATTATGACAAGGGCTCTCCCTCACCTAGCTAAGGACACTAGCGGTTCCCTTCCCTGCCCTCGCCTCGCCTTGCCTTGCCTCGTCTCCCCGCCTGCCACTTTTCTTCCCTCTCAATCTTGCCAGAGAAATTGCAGATAATGTGTTTGTGTTTTGCTTGTGTTGTGTTACCATGATTAATGTTTTGCTGTGTTTTGTTGCTCTCTCTCTCTCTCTCTCTCTCTCTCTCTCTCTCTCTCTCTCTCTCTCTCTCTCTCTCTCTCTCTCTCTCTCTCTCTCTCTCTCTCTCTCTCTCTCTCTCTCTCTCTCTCTCTCTCTCTCTCT
>NC_087177.1:2347500-2367500 GCF_035594125.1 Scylla paramamosain
TTCTTTTTTTTAAGCCAATTCTTTAGCTATTCTTTTCTTTATCTGTTGTTTTGTTTTACGTCACTTTATTGATTGATAGTTTGGATCTTGGTTCTCATTAACGTTTTTCTTTTCCCAGTTTTCTTTTTTTTTCATCATTCCTTATCTTGCTTTTTTTTTTCTCTTCAATGTCAGTTTGGTTTTCTGCCGTCTGGAGTCAGTAAATAATAGCCGCCGCTGTTGGAGGTGTGATATCTAGCTACAAAAATATTCTCTTGTTAGATTTTTAGGTGAAATTTATTACCTGAGACATGATTTCAGCCCATCTCTTCCTCTCCTTCCTCTTTATCATCCAATCTCAACACTCCCCCAGAAATCAACATCACTCTATCTACGCCTACATTACCTGGCCGCTCCCTCTTCTTCCATCCACCTCCCCTTCCATCTTCACCATCGACAGCACCTGAGCTCCTCCGGTATCACAAACCCGCCCCGCGTTCCTTGCTTCTCGCTCTTCCTGTTGCTGAAACGTGAGGTCTCCCGCCTGGAGATTTTTATCGCTGTGTCAAGAGGTGGAGCAAATATAGAATACTGAACCCTCACAGAATCCTTGCCAGCCCTTACGACCTGTGGAGGTGCGCTCGGAGTTTCATATTACCACTGCCGGTATTGCAAGGTCTTGTGTTTTACGCCGCTGCTTTTGAGGATTTGTTCCAAGAAAGGTCTCATCTTTACTTCTTTTATCTTGTCCTTGTATTCTAAAAACAAGTCATGCATGGAAACGTCTTCTAATGAGTTTTTCTTGTTGAACGGTTTTGTGAGCATTTTTTTTCTTTCTTTTTCCTCTTTATATTGTTGCAGATGCTGGTTTCTTCACGGACGTGTAGCAGAAAAGCCACATCTCTGCTTCTTAAAGATAACTTCAGGTGCTGTGTCGCTCACTTCAGAAGCTTTTGTTACGAAACAATATTGTAGACATACGATGTTTTAGCCTTATTATTGCTGTCGTTGCTGTTATCATATTTTTGCTACTGGAAAATGAAAAAAAAATGCTAAAGTTTTTTTTACCTGTTTTAGCTACCGAACGGCAGAGCGAGTCTAAATTTCATCGTTTTATTGATGTTGGTACCGCTGTTACAACTGGTGAGGTGTAATTATGTGTGGCATCTTTCAAGAGCTGCGTGAAACAAGGTGACATAACAGCACCTGAGGCCATGGAAAGATGAGAGGGGAGCGCAGTGGAGGGAGAGAGAAAGAAGGATGCTAAAGATTATGGAAAAAGATTTAGCTGGAGAGGTAAGAACAGAGAAAAAGGTAGAGGGTGATGGTAATAAGAACATAAGAACATAAGAAATAAGGGAAGCTGCAAGAAGCGACCAGGCTTACACGTGGCATTCCCTCTATGAAATATACCTACCTATTTCCACGTATCATCCCCATCCGTAAACCCGTCTAATCTTCTCTTAAAGCTCCCTAATGTCTTAGCACTAACAACATGATTAATGAGTCTGTTCCACTAATCTACCATTCTATTTGAGAACCAATTTCTTCCTATCTCTTTCGTAAACCTAAATTTTTCAAGCTTGAACCCGTTATTTCTTGTCCTGGCTGCTGATCCTAAGAATTTTGCTTACATCCGCCCCTTGTGATGGTGGTGGTGATGGTGGTGGTGGAGGAAGAGGAACTGAATAAAGGTTTTGGTAGTTGCGGAGGGTCAAGGTCTGTCGTGGCTCCGGAAGATCCACTCGACTTCCTAATGGTGTATTTTATTTGCTTCTTTTCTCGAGTTGTTTTTTTTTTCTGTTTTAACAAGGTTTAATGTGAGTGCGGTCTCTCTCTCTCTCTCTCTCTCTCTCTCTCTCTCTCTCTCTCTCTCTCTCTCTCTCTCTCTCTTCTGCATGGGTTTGAATTCTGTGCTGAATATTTCCTGCTAAAATCATCCCATCGTTTCATCCCTGACAATGGCGCTATATGAGCACTCCGATGCGGCGCGTCAGAATCAGTCCATCAGCCCATCGTCCCTTACTCCATCTGGCAGGAAGATAACAGCGGTAATGTGAGGCAGTGGAAGGAAAGTGGTTTATCGTCGCGCCACCGGTCATTTCCAGCCTGGAGGGGCATAATAATTTCTCTTCATTTTCTCCCACAGTGTTTTGTGTTTTTATTTATTTCTGTAGTCTTAATTCCTCTGATATGTTTGAAAATTTAGTAACAAAGCCTGACAAATGATCGATTCTTAGCATACTAGAGGATTCATAATTGAGAAACAAATGCTTAACAGAGTGGAGGTGAGTGCTTGTGTATATCGACTACTGATTCCTTTAGGGGGTTTGGTAATCACTGTTCTGCACCTTCACAACCCAAGACAGGCACGACTCCTAGGACGCTGATATCAGGTTAGCGCCACCCCAACTGTGAACCCTTGAAATATTGCCCTGAGGAAGGCTGTAAGGACCCCTGCTGTTTACTCAGGGTGGGATAGGAAGGCTGCAGGGGCGGTGGTGATTCTTGGTGTTGTGGACTCAAGGTGAGAGGCGCTGGGGTGTTTGGGGCGTAATTGATATATGCATACATGAATAACTGATTACTTGAAGGCGATGATGATGGGAACAGCTACGGTCTAATGGTGATCAGCCGAAGGGTTTGTCGATTTAGAGGAAGTTGAATAATTCACAGTGGTTGATGGAGTGAGTGAGAGAGTGAGGGAGTGACTGATGGAAAATGATGATGAAGGAGAGGATGATGGTGATGAAGGGATGAAAGGTTCAGAAACGGACTTAGTTCACGGATTAACCAAAAGGGAATTAAAATTATTGCTCATACGTGGGAATTCGAATCATAACTTATGTGTAACAAGTATCATTGGAAGTTTGGAAAGGATACGCAAGAGAGCGGACCCTTCACCACTCGACTTATCACAAACACACACACACACACACACACATACACACACAGTAAACAAACTTGACCCTCAGTCCTTCTCTTTGCATTATAAATAACGAGTCCCACGGTTTACTGGAGCAGGCTACTAAACTGCTGGTACTGCTACTGTTCGACTGCCAGCCAGCACAGACACCTTAACAACCCTTTCACCGCGATACGAGACTATTAACAGCTCCATAAGCAATGCGTGAAATATTTATAAGTATCTACAAGGAAGGAAGAGATGAAAGAGAATAGATTTTGCAATTTCTACTCGGTTTAAACATTGGAGGTGGGTGTAGGACGAGTCAAGATGTCTGAGAATGATTACTAGTGAAGGAAAAATGTGCCAAACAGCAGTCAGAGGTGGAAGACAGGATGGAAGTTAAAGGTGGAAGACAGGGAGAAGCGAGGCAAGGGAGGTACGGTAGTCAGCGTTGAGTTAAAAATATGTACTTAATAGCAATGGGTGGAAAAAAATGGAGGCTTAAGAGGCTGTCGTAAATCAGTGAGTCTGTTAGTGGGTTAAATGTGAGTCTGGTTTGGTGGTGGTGGTGGTGGTGGTGGCGGTGGTGTTACTGCTCAAGGGGCCAGATGGTTCAGTGTGCATGTGTGTGTGCGTGTGTGTGTATACTTGTCAATCATTATCAGGCAGCCATCATTCAGTCCATTCTCCTGTCTAATCTATTACTCTTTCTTCTTCTTCTTCTTCTTCTTCTTCTTCTTCTTCTTCTTCTTCTTCTTCTTCTTCTTCTTCCATCTCCTCCTCCTCCTCCTCCTCCTCCTCCTCCTCATATCCTCGCCTTAGGAACAGATATACAGCCCTAATATCCCCAGCAACCCTGCATGACTCCTCCTCCTCCTCCTCCTCCTCCTCCTCCTCCTCCTCCTCATCCTCCTCCTCTGCCCCTAAACTCACACTTTACACCCCACGACCTTATCAGCTGGGGGATGAATGAGATGCGAGAGGAGAGGCGGCCTTGAGATAAACCCGTGGGCGGCGCTGGCATCTTCACTGATAACTTGTAGGGCGTGAAACTGATGCCTGGCCACAAGGTTATCCATTACTAAGGGTCTTTGCTACTTTTGGCTAGAGAGAGAGAGAGAGAGAGAGAGAGAGAGAGAGAGAGAGAGAGAGCAGGCATTATATATTTAGCCCTCCCTTCCCCGATGCTGCTGCTGCTGTCTCCGTCCTCTGGCCACGAAGGGGGACTGGCATTACCACTGCCATTAGCCCTGCCTGTTTTTCGTTCTTGATTATGCAAATGTATGTTAATGCCCTGCTCTTAATACAAATCCAATTCTCCTCTGGCCGTAAAAATGCATAAGATGGAATTATGTTGCGTCAAATCTGCTCCTCATTGCGTGGCTGAGGACCGGGAAATCTGTGCCCAAGGTCAGGAGAGGAGAGTACCGAGCGACCTGTCTTAGCACCTCACCCGCCTCACGAAGTAGTGGTTCCTGGGATTATGAAGACAACCTTAGCCTGTAAACTCCAAGACGCTAACTGCTTGTTTCTTGGTAAAATATGACGCTTCTTCAAGTCGTGATCTGGAGTGAAATTAGGGAACTAGGCGTATCTGAAACCTAACCTAATCTAACCTAACCTAGTCCTCAGATGAAAATGTTGATGTTACTTCATGAAAATGTTAATGTTACTTCACTGCATATATCCAAACCTTACTCTGCTCTCCCCTTCCACCTCCATTATTCAAGTCATTATCTACACAACGAAGCGGTCAGCAGTAAAGATTATTATACTGAACGAATCCTATCCTAGACTTAACTTGGTCCTCAGATGAAAACGCCAAAATTATTTCAACATTATCCTCTACTCTTACTCTCTCTCACCTTCCCTTCCTCCTCCATCATTCAAGTCGTGAAAGGATGACCATTGAAATTATGACACTGAACGAAACTAAACCTAACTTAGCCCTCAAATCAAAAACACTAATAATACTTCACTTTAACCTTCAACTCTTACCCTCTCACCTTCCCTACCATCACCACCAGTACTGACACGCACGCTGGTGACAAAAGAGCATCAACAACAGGCGCCTTTTACCGGGTGCGCGTGAAGGGAGGTGTGGACGGGCCTGGGATTCGCCGCAAGGAGGGTGTAAAGGCGCGTGCTGTGTGGCCCGTGGCGATAGGCGGACAAACCCTTGTAGCAGCCCAGCAACCCCGTACTTTATGGCGCGGCAACTCATTCCGCCAACCCAGGGATGAACGGGAGGAGGAGAGAGGGAGGGAGGAGATGAGAGAAGAAAGAAAAGACGATGGGAGAAGAGAGAGGAGAGAGGGGGAGGGAGAGAGGAGAGATGGGACAGAAAAGAGAGGTGAGAGAGGCGAGAAGAGAGAGAGAGAGAAGAGAGGGGGAAGAAAAGACAGTGGAGAGAGGGGCGAGAAAAGACAGGGGAGAGAGAGAGAGAGAGAGAGAGAGAGAGAGAGAGAGAGAGAGAGAGAGAGAGAGAGAGAGAGAGAGAGAGAGAGAGGCGCGAGGAAAGAAGAGAGAGAGAGAGAGAGAGAGAGGCGCGAGGAATGAAGAGAGAGAAGAGAGAGAGGAGAGGGACGAAACGAAAGTATAAGGGGAGGAGAGAGAGAGAGAGAGAGAGAGAGAGAGAGAGAGAGAGAGAGAGAGAGAGAGAGAGAGAGAGAGAGAGAGAGAGGGTCGCAGACAAACTTAGGGGCAAAACTTTCCTTTCATCAAAAGAATAAAACAAAAAACAAAACAAAAAACTTTGCAAAAAAATCTCATAACGCAGTTTTTGACACACTGTATACATTATCAACGTGTGCTGATACACCTAACAAGAGAGAGAGAGAGAGAGAGAGAGAGAGAGAGAGAGAGAGAGAGAGAGAGAGAGAGAGAGAGAGAGAGAGAGAGAGAGAGAGAGAGAGAGAGAGATGAAAGAAATGAGATGCATATGAATGAGCAGCGAATGAGGCAAGAAAAGAAGAAAGATAAAGAGAAGGAGGAAGAGGAGGAGGAGGAGGAGGAGGAGGAGAAGAAAGGATGAAAAGCAGAAGGAGGGCGTGCGTGCAGACAGGCGTGCAGGAGAGCCAGACAGGAAGCACCAATATTGAAAGATGTCTCCACGGTGCCTTCTCTCCCCCACCTGGCACTGGCACTCACCCACGGCCTCCTCACTGCAAGGGGCGCCACGCTACTCTGCTCCTCCTTAAGTACTACCAACACACACACACACACACACACACACACACACACACACACACAACCCACGTGACGGCGGCGCGGCTGGTGCGAGCATTCATGCGTTGCCTGGTCGTCAGTCTGCGGTGATGAGCAGCGTGATCTGTGTGTGTGCCGTCATTCATTCACTGGCCATGGAACGAGAGCGGCCATGAGCTTGAGGGCGACGCGGGGTTCACTGCATGGTTCTCTCTCCCCCTCGTCACCCGCGTTATGTCCACGCGTCAGGTGCATCACTGCCCTTAAGAGTCACGAGAGCACTAGGCATGTCCGCAGGCTGCCTCCCACTGGGCATCACCTTAGTCTACCGAGTATTTAGACGATTAAACAGCAATGAGCAACACTGTCAATTAATCTTACCACAAACTACGATATCTGCGCTCTAAGTCACTGCAGGAATTACATCAAGACACGCGACGAGTGATGAGAACGGGGAAGGTACAAAAAAATCTTGCACTCTGAATCGAATCTCAGAGTGGCGAGCAGGCGAGATGAGTGCACGAGGGAGCGCCGCGTGTCCTCCCACTCCCAAGGCTGAGGCACGACTGACTAGCTCCACCACTGCTCTCTGACACTCTGCTCCACTTCCTTCCGCCTCCTGGTAGCGGCGGCGACTCAGACGGGAGGGAGCGCGGGAGTCTGCGGTGCCACAGCAATTATCGGGGACTGACCGCCGACCCGCCTGCTCCTCCCGTCCTCCCGCTTTCTCCTTCCCAATAAGTGACAGAAAACCTCAAGCGGTAAGATACACAAATTTATTATGGATTGGCGTGGCGGTCAAGTATACTTCAGAGAGAGAGAGAGAGAGAGAGAGAGAGAGAGAGAGAGAGAGAGAGAGAGAGAGAGAGAGAGAGAGAGAGAGAGACAGAACACACTCCATTCGAAAAAAGAAAAACTGGAATTGTAAGGATTGGAAAGGCACACAATTTTCAGGGGACATCCACGCCCCAGTGTTGATTTTTTTCTCTCCCTTAACCCCAGCTTGCCTCTCACCCAGGATTTTTCTCTCTCCATAATCTTTTTTACTCTCTCTCTCTCTCTCTCTCTCTCTCTCTCTCTCTCTCTCTCTCTCTCTCTCTCTCTCTGGATGAATACTCTCCCATATTTGTAGTTTTCGATGTGAATGCGTGTGATATTGACTCTCTCTCTCTCTCTCTCTCTCTCTCTCTCTCTCTCTCTCTCTCTCTCTCTCTCTCTCTCTCTCTGCTTTTACTCTCTCTGTCACCTCATTCTTTCTCTCTTTCCCTGCCTCTTAATCATATTTTTCCTCCTCCTCCTCCTCCTCCTCCTCCTCCTCCTCCTCCTCCTCCTCCTCCTCCTCCTCCTCTTCCTCCTCCTGTCAGCCTCCATTTCCCCACAGTTCTAATCCTCATTTTTCTGGTACTTTCTCTCTTCTTCATTTTCCCTGACCTTCCCTCACGCCGCCTCCATTCGCCCTGGCTTACTTCTCCGCTCGTTTGCTCCTCTCGTGTCTGACTTTTTATCTACTTACGCCTCCTTATCACTTTTGCTGTTTTTTCTTGCTTACTTTACTTTTTTCGATCAACTTTTTAAACTATGCTGTGTTTTGTTGCTCGTCTTTCTCTCTCCTCTCCTCTCCTGTTCTTCCGTTTTCTCTTTCTCTTTCTCTCTCTTTGCGCCATGGTCATCATCGTTTTGTTGTTGTTTTGTTGTTTGTTGTTGCTGCCTGTTGTTGTTGTTGTTGTTGTTGTTGTTGTTCATCGTCGTCGTTATCGTCCTCCTCCTCCTCCTCCTCCTCCTCCTCCTCCTCCTCCTCCTTCTCCTCCTCCTCCATTTGCCTCCCCACCCATCACCACCACCACCACCACCAACGCTGCCTAATTACAGTATCAGTTCATAATACCACGAATAAAAACATGTAAAAAAAAAAAAGAGGAAAAAATAGTAATATGAAAACAAAACAAACAAAAAGAAAAACACACAGCGCACTGCCACAAAATGAACTGCACAAGGGAGGGGGGAAAAAAATATGCAAAAAAAAAAAAAAAAAAAAAAAAACACGTTTAACACGCTTACCATTTAATTCACACACGCCTCTATATACCTGCCACAAACCACGGCACACCTGTAATTCACGCGTGGGCCTGAACTGAGACGCGAAATGTTTTTATTTGAGCAATTCCCACACGAGTAATGAATGGCTGTCTGAAATAAAAAAAAATGTAAAATAAAAAATTGCAACGTGATATTTTAAACTTGTGCATTTGTTAGTGACACGCATTCACAGAGAGAGAGAGAGAGAGAGAGAGAGAGAGAGAGAGAGAGAGAGAGAGAGAGAGAGAGAGAGAGAGAGAGAGAGAGAGAGAGAGAGAGAGAGAGAGAGAGAGAGTCAATACCACAAGCTTTCACATCGAAAACTATGAATATGGGGGACTATTCAGAGAGAGAGAGAGAGAGAGAGAGAGAGAGAGAGAGAGAGAGAGAGAGAGAGAGAGAGAGAGAGAGAGAGAGAGAGAGCAATACGACCCGATACGTTGCCTTATGTTTCCCTCTCAACTGTCCGCAGCCTCCATCACACCTTCCCTTCTTATTACTTTCATTAAGATTACCAGTGTTACCTGCTGTGTTACCTGCTGTGCCCTGCTTTTCCTTACGTTCACCTGTTCTTCTCCGTGTTACCTTTCATTGGTGTCAGAAACAGAAAGTCTCCTCTCTTGGCATGTGTGTATGTGATGGCGCGCAAGCTCTCCCATGTGTAAGTACTATGGAGGTGTGAATGAATTTAAAGTTTCATAACGGAGGTGGTGAAGCAGCAGGAGACAGCGAAGTGAACTCGCGAGGCCAGTGGGAGTGTAAGTAATGAAGTTTGAATCCGGGACTTGGAAACTACACCAAGACCCGTGAGACTGAGGAAGAGGAGGAGGAGGAGGAAGAGGAGGAGGAGGAGGAGGAGGAGGAAAGATTCAGAAGGAGGAGAAAGAGGAGGGAGAATAAAGGAGGAGAATAAAGAGGAACAACAAAAACAAGAAGAAGAAAAAAAGGAAAAGAAGAAAAAAAGAACAAGAACAAGAAGAGCAAGAACAAGGAAAAGAAGAAGAAGAGGAAGAAGAAGAAAAGGAAGAAGAAGAAGAAGAAGAAGAAGAAGAAGAAGAAAAAGAACTGCAACATCAACAATAACAGCACCAGCGACACCACCACCACCATCACCACCACCACCACCACCACCATCAACAACAACAAGGGCGGTGTCTGCGTTTGGCCTTGAGGTGCCTGGTGAGGTCGGCTGAAAACCTCAAGACGATGAATATATGAGCGAAATACTGCAGCAGATTACGCCCTTACTCGGTGATGCATGGCGCCTAATGGGAATTTCACGAGGTCTTTTGCGTTTATGGAAAATGAGTGCGTTATAATGCCGGCTGAAAGGAGGCGCGGCGACCCTTTGTGGAGCCCCGCCGCGCCAAACTCACGCCAATATTTGGGTTCCGGCCACAAAAGGAATGAGGGAACAGCTTGTAGGCTCCTCTGGCTCCTCTGGCTTGCTCCTGGTGGCGTGGTGGTGACGTGGTTGTGGTGGTACTGTTGGATGTGTTGGTGATGCTGGTGGTGGTGGTAGTAGTAGTAGTAGTAGTAGTAGTAGTAGTGATAGTAGTGGTGGTAGTGGTGGTGGTGGTGGTGGTGGCAGCATTAATAATAACAATGGTGGTGATAGTAATAACAATTGTAGCAGTAATAGTAGTAGTAGTAGTAGTAGTAGTAGTAGTAGTGATGGTGCTGGTGATAACAGTAATAGCAATAGAGGTGGTAGTAGTAGCAGTAGTAGTAGCAGCAGTAGTAGTAGCAGTAGTAGTAGCAGTAGTAGTAGTAATGCTGATGGTGGCTGTGTTGTAGTTTAACAGCAACAGTACCCCTAAAAGCAGCAGAAGCCGTCTATCACTGCTAACGAACTCAAGAACATCAAAACGCATCACGATAAAGTTAATCACAGTAGAAGTTAATTAGGCGACTGTTTTCCGCCCCCTTGAAACAAAGTAATAATCCACAAGGGGCCTCATCATGAGGGCGCCACGACAACACCACGGCTGAGTGACGAGGATATATACTTGTCCCGGCGCTTGATTAGAAGTGGCCAGGCGACACGAAACAGACGAGCAATGGACGGAGATGAAAGGGAACAAAAAATACTTCCTCTATTAGCGTTTGAAGAGAATGATACTGGCGAGAAAGGAGGAGGAAGACGAAAGTAAAGAATCGTAAGAGGAGGAGGAGGAGAAGGAGAATTAAGAAGTGTGGGAGAAAGAGAAGAAAGAGAAGCGTAGGAAGAGGGTGATGATAAATGAAAAGAAGCATAAAAGAAGAGGAAGAAGGAGAACTAAATAAAGTAGGAGAAAGGGAAGAAAGAGAAGAGTAGGAAGAGAAAGATAAAGGAAAAGAAGTGTAAGAGAAGAATTAAGAAAAGTATGAGAGAAGGGAAGAAAAAAAAGTAGGAAGAGGAGATTGATAAAGGAAGATAATCGTAAGAAAAGGAGAAGAAAAATATGGGAAAAGGGAAGACAGAGAAGAGTAGGAAAAGGATGACACACTACTTAACCAGTAAATTACTAGTTCACACCCCACCTCTATCCTGAAAACCAAGACATATTTACCTTATCAGTCTCTACCGCTTAACAAGAGATAGTATAGTGTTGCTGCTTCAGGTGACGTTTACAGTTCATGGAGGGCTATCACGAGGAAGAGATCGCGTCATGAGAGCCTCCTTGACACGCAAGAACCGCAGAATAAGATTATTAACTTATATTCCTACGGCCTTTCTTCTAGCTTTATGAAATGTTGCGGTGTAAGTTAAGAGGATAATTTTGAAAGATCCCACTAAGGGTTTAAATAGCGATCGAGTAATTTAATTTTGTATTGGCTCGATAAAACCATAAATGCGTGTACTGTTATGAGGATTTAGAGAAGCAAACACTTCTCTTCCCCTTCCACCTTGAGTAGTACATGAAGTGGGATCGCCCTTATGAGTAAATGTGTTCAGAGTGATACTGTTACTTAAATATTTGTGGAATCTCTTATTTAACATAGTTTCACCTCAAAGGATTTTTTTTTCCTCTTGGGTTTACCTCTTATCTTTCCTCCTTTATCGAGTTTTTTTTTTCTTTCTATTCCTCCTCCTCCACCTCATCATCATCATCATCATTACTACCATTTATCATTCTCATCCTCCTCATCATTATCCTCACCATCCTCTCCATCTCTTCTTGTCACCTTTGTTTCTCGCATTTTATGTGTTCGTCTTCCTCGTTATTTCGTGGCGTCTTTCTATTCACCGCTTCCTTTCTCCTTTGTTTGGTTTCCTCTTTACGCCTTATCAATCTAAGTTTCGTCTATCCATCTCTCTATTTCTTTCACTCTTTCCGTCTCTGTCTCTCCACATACCACACATATACTTCCATTGTCTCATCTAAAGGAATTAGTCTCATTTCCAAGGATTATCAAGGAGCAGCAATTGTCTCCCATCCTCTGTCCTTGCCGCCGTCGCCAAAACTTCCTTATTGTGCCCCTAAAGGTATCCAATTATATCGGCTCCCTTAGTACGCTCTTCCCTCAAAGTGCGGCTGCAGGTTCCCTTCTCCTCCCTTCTTTTCCCTTCCCGATGGTTAGGAAGTTCTTTAGTAGTTCTGGAAGTTTGTCAGTACACAGACAAGGGGAGGAATTTCGCTTGGAAGGGACGAGGTGGGGGTGAGAGGAGAAACATCAGGGAAGTGAAGGAGGAGGAGTATAACAAATTTGTGGTATAAAAATGAAAGAGGTTGGTGGTTTATTATGAGGTCATGCCGTGTTGTTGTAGTTCAGAGTTCATTAATTATGGAAATCATGTAGAAAAGTAAAATAGAAGAATATTAGGAGGAGGAGGAGGAGGAAGGGAAGGAAGGGGAGGAAGGGGTGGTGGTCTCACAAAGTCCTTGGAGCTGGCCAATCACAACAAGCGAGGTAACAAGAACAGTTATAAGCTTCGTTAGGGCAAACAGAGAGAGAGAGAGAGAGAGAGAGAGAGAGAGAGAGAGAGAGAGAGAGAGAGAGAGAGAGAGAGAGAGAGAGAGAGAGAGAGAGAAGGGAGAGTAAAAATTTAAGAAAAAAGATCGAAAAGGTTGAGGGAAGTTTGTTCTAAGATTTTGTTGGTACACACTCTCTCTCTCTCTCTCTCTCTCTCTCTCTCTCTCTCTCTCTCTCTCTCTCTCTCTCTCTCTCTCTCTCTCTCTCTCTCACCATCACGTTCAATTGCGTCAGAAGACAAAGAAGTGAAAGAGAAAATAATTGAAGGCAGCACATCACGAAAATTAAAAATACGAAGAGTTAACGAAGATGAGCCAAGAAATAACAGAAGGCGAAAAAAAAAAGTATGATGTTTAGAAAAAGGTGTGAGAAAAATCAGGTGTGAGAGGAAGAGGAGGACGGTGAGGATGAGATAAAGAAGAAGAAGAAGAAGAAGAAAAAAAGACAACCAGATGAAACAGAGGAAAGAACAACAAAAACAACAGCAACAACAACTTTAAAGCAAAGAAGACAGGAACACAACCACAATCACCGCCATGAACACTTAAGACAACAGACTTCTTAGCAGTCGTACAAAGAACACGTGTCCTAATTACAAGTTTGACACCTTACGCCTCCCTCGCCTCCCGTCCACTGTCCCGCCAAGCCATCGTAGAACACCAAGGGAAGGGACAGGGGGTAAGTAGCGAGAGGAAGGCTGGTGAGGAAATGAGAGGACCATCCACACATGCGTACATACAGGCGTTTATCTACAGACATACCTGCACTTCGAAGGACAAGTGCATGAGTGAAAATAAGAAGAAAACGTGGTAAGTGATCTTCAGAGGACTTTCCGAATTACGTTTTCTATTGAATCTCAGAGAAGGAAGAGGGGAAGGAAAAAAAGCAGGAGAGACAGGAGAAAAAAGGAACAAGAAAAAAAAATGTGGTAGGGAAGGTGCAAGAGACAGCAGGAAATTTTGTTACCGGAGTTTCAATGGACGAAGAAATGTAAAAATAATGAACGTTTTATTTTTATTTTATTTTTTTTTAATTCTTTTTGGGTTTGTATATTTGAAATACATGAAGGCCAACACGTTCTCTCTCTCTTTCTCTCTCTCTCTCTCTCTCTCTCTCTCTCTCTCTCTCTCTCTCTCTCTCTCTCTCTCTCTCTCTCTCTCTCTCTCTCTGTATGTGTGTTTCCTTGTGTTTTCATGTAAGTGCCATTTTCCTCACGCTAAATTATTGCATTACCTTAATTTTTACAAACTAATCAACGCTTTCCTCCACTTTCTGTAACTTTCTCTGACAAAAGTTAGAGTAAATGTTTTCATGCGTGCTAAACGAGAGAGAGAGAGAGAGAAAAAAGAAAAAAAAAGCGAACAAAAATAAGGGTACTGTTTTTCTCCTGCCTGTAGCTTTAATTTCCGTCTTGCAGTATCAACAAACTTATTTTTAATTTAACTTTTCTCCCACTTACTTTTTTTTTTCCTATCAATAAGTATCCCGCTTCTTTAATTGCGTTTTTGTTAGTCTCGCCACGTCTGGAGGCTGCAAAGGAGTGGAAGGAAGCGCAAGCCTCGTCCCACGCCTAAATACTGAGGGAATTGGTGCGCGTGTGAGGGAGGTTTTAATACGAAGGCCGAATGTTGCAAAAGATTACTGTTAGAACCAATGTCCAGCTACCATTACCACCACTAACTTTCCCTCCACCATTCCTTGAGTCACCATCACCCTTAACACTATTCCTTCCACTGTGCCCTTCTCCACTCCTGCCATCACCGCCATTATATTGCTTTCGCCATTCCCTCTTGTCTCACCACCACCACCACCAACACCATTCAGTCAGGCAGTAGTTATTCAGTTAGTCAGTTATGTAGTTAACATTTAGTCAGTCAGTCAGTCAGTTAGTCACGTTGCTATTTTCTCTCTCGCTCTCTCTCTCTCTCTCTCTCTCTCTCTCTCTCTCTCTCTCTCTCTCTCTCTCTCTCTCTCTCTCTCTCTCTCTCTCTCTCTCTCTCTTTCATTTCTCTCCTCTCCTTTTCCTTGTTTGGTCATTTCCTTAACTCCCCTCACTTTCCTTCCCTTACCTTACACCTGCAGTACCTCTCTTTCCCTCTTTCCACCTCTCTCTGGCTCTTTCTGGCCCTCCTCCCATTCGTATCTTCATTCCAGTAACACTTCTCTGAAACTTTCCCTCCCTCCTATTCCTCCACTCCCTCTTACTCTTCACCTTTTCTTTTATTAATTTTTCCTTCCTTTCTACTCCGTTTCCGAGCATATATCTTCGTTTTCCCTCCTTTTTTACTTATTCTTTTTCCTTTCTTCCTCTCTGCCTCTCTCTCTCATTCCTTTATCTGTACCTTCCATATCTCTTCGTTTCTCTTTCCTTATACTCTCCTTGTTTATATTTTTCTCTCAGCCCTTTCTCCCTCATTCACAATTTCATTCTCCCTTTTGTATTTTTGCCCCTTTCTCTCCCTGCCCATATACCTTCTTTCCCTGGCTCTCTCCCTCTTCTCAGGCCATTAAGCCATTCGAGTGAGCATCATTGACTGAATTAATTGCCTATTTAGAGCTTCACTTGAGCGTATTATTCTTGGTAATTGCCGCTGGGTTGGGTTGGGTTGGGAGGGGCGGCGCAGAGCAGGGCGGGGCGGGGTGAGGTCGAGGTTCCAGGCTGTCATTCTGCGCAAGAAACTGAAAAATGACCAACGCTTATCATTTTGAACCAACTGGGCCAGCGTGGGGGAAAGGGAGAATGGAAACTTGGGGAAACTCTAGGGAAACTTT
Organism: Scylla paramamosain; assembly: GCF_035594125.1. Classification (NCBI taxonomy): domain Eukaryota; kingdom Metazoa; phylum Arthropoda; class Malacostraca; order Decapoda; family Portunidae; genus Scylla; species Scylla paramamosain. Next base: position 2,362,400 of record NC_087177.1, read on the forward strand.
TTCGGTATTGATGGGATAGATACAGATGTGTTTTAATGGTTGTACGAGAGAGAGAGAGAGAGTGGAAATATAATGATACCATAGAAATAACTTGACAGACAGGCGACTTCAGTGAATTCGGTGACTAGGTTCAGAAATTTGCCAGCAGAGGACAGGTCAAGGTGGTGACTTCGTGAACACACATTGCTTTGATATAATTAACACATTCCCTGCAACTCGGTATGGTTTTCCCTGATTACTAGTCCTTCTAAGATCTTTGTTCTTGCTCCCCACTCATCTCTGACCATTATACTTGCTAAAAACTGCTAAATCTCTTCTTTTAATTCCTTATTTTCTTTCTTGTCCATGTTTATTAAAATTTCGCGGCTTTTAGTGCTGTGACGTATTGCTGATCGTAGTAAAACAGTTAAGGAGTCTATGATACAGGTATTTCAGGAAGCTATAGGAGAGAAAAGTTAAAATATGATAACATCTTATAGAAAACTGATGTGGAAAGGGACTGTAAGCTGGGGACTCATAAGGGGATGCTGTGGAAAAGGGGAATTAAATTGGGAATTAAAAAAAACATGTCTAGTGATGCTTCAGGAAGACACAGGAGAGAACAAGCTTGAAAATATAATGACACCCAAGAGAAGACTTAGTAGGAGAGGAGAAAAAAAGTGGAGGAGACGTAGGAGGATGCTGAGGGAAGGATGGAATTTTAAAGGTAAAGAGGAAACATACCCAGAGGTTCAAAACAAGTGGAGTGAAGGAGTAAAGAAAAAAAGTTAAACTATGAAGACACCCAAGAGAAGACCAGTCAGTGAAGGGAAGGAAAGAAACCCTGAGGAGACCTGAGGGGGATGTGAGAGGAAGAAAAATTTATAGATAAGGGAAACATATATAACAGAGCTTGATGAATGTACAAGAGTGAACAAGCCTCAGCACACCGTGACACCCAAGAGAAAGCTAGCGGAGGGAGGGAAGGAAAGGTTGAGGAGGCTTTAATGGAGGCTGAAAGGAAGGTTAGAGAAAGAGAGAGAGAAAGAAAAAAAAAACTCACCATACGAAACGAAAGAGCTATTCAAGTGCCATTATAAAAAAAAAAAATAAAATATTACGTATATTTATCGGTTCACGGAGCAGAACAAACAGAACAGGTGGCGGGGGACTTCCAGGGCACCGGAGGACGACGAGACAAAGGCCGCTGAGGAGAGATGCTTAACAGGGAGGCTGGGAGATGCGCTGCGTGGTGGGGGACGGAAGGTTAGGGAAGGTATTGGTGAATATTTTTTTTTTTTTCTGTCTGTTGTCAGGACTGGATAAAAAAGTGGAAAGTTTTTAATACAACAATCTTTTTATATTTTTATCGGATTTTGTAAGATTACTGTTTTTACGTTCTCGATCACGATACTATAACTAAAAGTAAAATAATAATAATAATGATAATGATAATAATAATAATAATAATAATAATAATAATAATGATAATAATAGCAATGTTTAACTGAACGTGTAACTGTGAAGGTAATAATAATTGGATGCATTATCTTTATGGCAGCTTAAATCACTACAAAGGCAAATGGTGCAAGTATTCTCAATAAATAAAAAAAAAAAAACTACATGCTGTTTTATATCTCCATGAATGACATTGTTTCCATACAGTGTGTCGCTTTGTGTTCTCTGTAATTGAATAAAAAAAAATGTGAGCTAATTAGAAAAAAAATATATATTAATTGTGATATACATAATGATTTTTTTTTTTTTTTTGCACCGATTAAAATTTATTAGGATCAAAATAAAAAGATTCAGTCATACCAAGCATTACTGTATTGCTTAAGAATTTTTGTCATACTTCCTTTTGCCAAATAATGTGACGTTACTTTTCTATCGTAGTTGTGCTTTATTTATTTATTAAGAAATTCTATGGTATATAACTCTCTCTCTCTCTGTCTCTGTCTGTCTGTCTCTCTCTCTCTCTCTCTCTCTCTGTCTCTGTCTCTGTCTGTCTCTCTTCTTAGTCTTCGTAGTTCCCGGGAAATTATTTAAGGGTGAATAACTAACGCGCCTCGCCACTTTTGTCTTATTCTTCACGGCAACGGGATTACACTCGCATCTGTTTTTTGTGGTGCAGCATTTCCCTTATTTGTCCGGGGTCGTATTTCCTTAATTTAGCTCATTCGTTTCTCGTTGTAATCTACGTAATTTTCTGCTCCAAATACCCTGTTTTTCTTTCTCCTCTGTTCCTATTTAGAGCTGTCGCGTTTTCCCTGTTTCTCCTTCTCTTCCTCCGTTTTCTGTTTCGATTCTTCCTCTTTATTTTTTTTATATTTTTCCTCTTCTTATCATTCTTCTCATTCTTCGTGTTGTTCTTCACCTTTGTCTCTTGTTACTGCTTCTTTTCTTTTTCTTTCGTCTTAATTCCTTTCCTTCGCCTTCACCTTTTTGTCTTTTTTTTCTTTTTTGTATTTCTTCTCATCCTTCCCCATCTCCGTCTTCTGTTTACGTTCTTCTCTCTTCCTTTCTCCTCCTTTGTTGTCTGTTTCTCTTCTTCTTCGTCCTTCTCATTCTTCTTGTCCTCCTCCATCTTCTTTTTTTTTTTTCTGTACTATCTTCATTCTTCTCGTCCTCCTGCGTCCTCTGCTTTTGTCCTCCTTTCTCCTTTTCATCAGCATTTCCCTCCTCCTCTATCTTCGTCCGCCTCACATTGTTTCCTCCCCTGCCTTCCAAAGTCTTATTCCTACCACTGCATCATGCCACCCTCCTGTGTATCTCATCTCCCCATCTCCTTTCTCATCTGTCTTCCTCCAGCCTCCATATTCACCCTCCCTTCCTCACACCCTCTCACGCACACTATTTTGTTTCCCTCCCCTTGCGACTCGCCTCCTTCGGGCTTTCAATATCCTTCACTCACCAGATAACAGGGAAGGAAGGAAGGAAGCAGTCCCTACTAAGTCTTTTTCCTCGCTGTATCCTTCTTCAGAGGGACCAAACTCTGGCAGGCTCCTTCCTTCCATCCTTCCTTGCTTCTCTAGAATTTGAAGCATCTCAGTAAGTTTGCAGGGAGCGCTGTGCCATTAGACCTTCCCCACGTGCCTTCCTTGCTAAATTAAGGTCCCGAGGTACGTATTAACCGGACAGGGTCACTTGATACGTCGTCGGGAACGCGGGTCATTTCGTGTGCAAGTCGTTTGATACCAGGGATCCAAGTTGACGCTCACATGTTTTAGTGACACTCCTGGTTGCTGTGCGGAGAGCTGGGTGGCACTCTTGGCCGTCTGTTCAGCGTGATTAGGGAGACTGGCAGCGCATTCCATTCCAGTGGTGTTCAGAGAGAGAGAGAGAGAGAGAGAGAGAGAGAGAGAGAGAGAGAGAGAGAGAGAGAGAGAGATTAGACAATGTATCTCTTCGTGTGTGTTTTCGTTTTTCCTCCTCCTCCTCCTCCTCCTCCTCTTCCTATCTATGAACCTCGAAGAAAACCCAGAAAAGAAGGCAGAATAATGGAAAAAAAAGAAAGAAAGAAAGAAAGAAAATAAATAAATAAAGCAAAGCCGGAAAACTTTCTGGTTGTCGCCGTTGAAAAGAGTAAGAAGCAAAACACGAGCGCATAATATTCCTGTTTAGTGTAGAGAAGAAGCAAAAATACAGAAAAAAAAAACACCAGCATCTATACAACTTAGGTCTTATACAAGGTGCCTGACGTCCCCCCGCCTGAAAGGAAGGCTATTTCTGCTGATATAGAAAGGATTAAGTGAAGTTAATATATTTTCTTTCCCTCTTTTGCCCAACCTCGCGTGGTGGCTGCAGGGGGACTGGCCTCGTATCTCCGCTGTTAATTGACTGAGCGGGAAGAGATGCCGCGCGAGAAGGATACGACCGTTTTGTCTCAGTCCAGATCAACACTGACCAGGCGCTTTCTCTCTCTCTCTCTCTCTCTCTCTCTCTCTCTCTCTCTCTCTCTCTCTCTCTCTCTCTCTCTCTCTCTCTCTCTCTCTCTTTCTTCATCTTAAAGCAGTCCCACGTTTCTGTGTTTACGTTTTTTTGTTTTTCTTATTTCATTTGCTTCTCCCCTTCTTTTTTTCTTTTCTTCTCTTCTCTTCTCTTCTCCTTCTTCTTCTTTTTCTTCTTCTTCTTCGCTTCCCTTCTTTCCTCATTTCATTTCATCTCATCTCATCTCTTTTCTCCTCTCCTCTCCTCTCCTCTCCTCTCCTCTCCTCTCCTCTCCTCTCTCTCTCTCTCTCTCTCTCTCTCTCTCTCTCTCTCTCTCTCTCTCTCTCTCTCTCTCTCTCTCTCTCTCTCTCTCTCTCTCTCTCTCTCTGGCTCACTCGCTTTCACCCACTCGTACTCAGAACTCAGCAGTGTAACTATTGCTCCCAGCGAGTATTAGTGGCAATTTGCGTTCCGTAATCAGTTTAATATCCCCGAGGGCTTGTGTTGCTGCAGAGGGAAGGGAGAGAGAGAGAGAGAGAGAGAGAGAGAGAGAGAGAGAGAGAGACACAGTAATGGGGGACGGGGGATAAACTTTAGAAGAGGGACAATGGCAGGGTTACGTGGCGGTTTGTGGGTTACTGCTTGAAGTTTGAACGGTTTATACCCAATTGAAGGAGAGGTAACATGGGGGAGGTGATGGTAGAGACACAGTGAAGGGGAATGAGTGTATATGGTGAGTGAAATGGTAAATGTTTGACGTGGTGGAGGAGGTGAAGGAAGAGAAAGAGGAAGATGATAAGATGATGATTCGGTAACTATTCTACGCTATGAAAGAGAGGGAGGGACAGGACAGCACAGAAGACTCCTCGCCACTCATTCATTCCTCCAGCTGAAACTGGCCGGAAAACGGAACTGGTACCACGTTGTATACAAAAACCACGTGGAATTTGAGAGGAGAGTAAGAAAGAGTTGAGGTTATGTCTACTTCTGCTTGTGTAGAGCGCAATGTAGCTGTGTAATGTGATGTGTACATATCGTAGGTGAGGTTATCGATAGGGTGGAAGGAGGAAGAGGAGGAGGATGATGAAGAGGAAGAGGAGAAGGAGGAAGAGGAGGAGGACGAGAAGAAGGAAGGCATACCCACACTTGCTAATTAGAGATGCATCAAACACGTCAGGAAGTTCGTTGCAAG
>NC_087177.1:2370000-2390000 GCF_035594125.1 Scylla paramamosain
TGACACGGTGATCTGTTGTCGGTGCCACACCACGCGCCTCGCCTGTGCCTCCCGTGAGTAGTACAGTGGGAGGGCTGAAGGCTGAGGGGATGCCAGGCCTCCGAGACACCTTTGCATCACTCAGCCAGACAACCAGACAGCACCGTGTGGCGGGCGGAGCGGCACAATAAAGCCGTCAGTGTCGGGAATCCGCGCCCGCATCTGACTGACGACTCGAATTTTTGAGCGAGTGCAGCCGCCGCCCAGACGTGCGTGTGATCACAGGGTAAAGAGATCTGCCACCCTACACACAAAGAAAACAATTCGATCAAACTAAGCAACGCAGGGAGCGTCACTGAAGCCTAGGACGTAATGGTTATGTCAGGTCTAGAATAAGGGTGCACCTCATAGTCTGTTCGGTATTTGGTGAATGGCCGGATATTTCTCGTATCCTGTCGAATAGACGGGATATTTGCAAGAATAAAACAACAGAGTCAGCAATTAGCATGAAGTGCCATAATACCAACAGACAAATAAAATTTAATTAATATTTAGGTTAAAGGAAACAGTGTATTTATGAAAGAGCAATCTTTTATCATTTATTTAATGATAACAGGAGATCTATGGCCCATTTCACACGATCCCACCGGTGAACGCCACCAGTGGCGTCCACCGGTTACCCGAGTGCAAAAGGTTTTCGGATAACTGGAAGCAAAAAGTAAGCTCGCTCCACCGTCGGCGGCGGTTACCTGCCCGTCCCAACGCGGTGGCCTCATATTAAAGCTCCATTGCAAGCTGTGAGAGGTAATCGGTGGTGGTCACTGCTGTCGTCGTCTGGAAGGAACCTATGATCCACAAAACCAATTAGCTCTTAACGATCGTCGGGAGAATTTTCTACCACTGTGGTGAAGAAACAGGAACATCTCTCTTCCTTCCGGCAATGGTCTTGTGAAGTTGTCTACAAAAATGTTTCTGTATTCCGGAAAAAAAAAAAAATGCTCCGAGTACACTGATGATGCCAATCTACGTTTTTTTTTTTTTTCCTTTTTTCCTAACACATCTTTCACAGACTTCTGAGAGAAAATACCGTCGTTCATGATGAGCTGGGATCTTGTTACTAGGTCGGTAGATCCTGCAACAGAGTGATAACTGCTTCGTCTCGTCCTTTCCCCGTGACAACAACAACTGCAGCAGTGAAGAAGAAAATGAAGATAAACACCCCACCACCACCACCACCACCACCACCACCACCACCAGCAAATACTCGAGTAGCAACCAGTACACTAGATAAACAGCTCTATCGTAAAGAAAGCAAACAGAACCTAGACTCGTGAAGCGTTTAATAAATATCGGGTTAATTTCTTTCACCACCACCACCACCACCACCACCACTATCATCATCATCATCATCATCACCACCACCACAACCATAGTCATCACAATCTAGTCACCACAATCGCCAGTACCAGCACCACCTATCACAACCATTGCTGCTTGCCACAGTCATCACCTTCACCACAACCTGCCGCAGTCACCACGATTTACTTCAGTTACCACCACCACCACCAGCACTATAATTTGTAAGCACCACTGTCACATCTATTGTCACTGTAAATATCACTGTTACCATCAACACCACGGCAGCGTCATCACCATAAATGTCACCACCAACACTGCCTCTGTGTACTTGTCATTATCACCAGTCCGTGCACCATTACTTTGTTGCTGTCAGCATTATTGTTTTGTTAACGCTGGTGTTTTGTACATATTACGTATCACCACCACCACCACCACCACCACCACCACTTTTACTCTCAGCTCTCATCTCCACCAACTAGGTTAACAGCAACAACAATAATAACAGCAACAACAACGACGATGACGACAACGACTCTTGACCTCAGCAATAATAGTAACAACGACCCCTCACACACACACACACACACACACACACACACACACACACACACACACACACACACACAAATCACTCTTGTCTTCACTACAGTCTGTAACATATAGCTTGTCTGTGGCACACCAGCACTCCAGAAATATGAAATACTCAACACATGTAATTACGAAAAGGTATTCATCTCATTTGTTCCGTAAAAAGAGGAAGAGGGAAAACAGCACAAAATAACACGCATCACTGGCCTCGTTCAGTCCATTTACATAATTAATCCAAGGGGTATTTTGCCGTGAACCAGGGTAATAATAATTTAATCATAGTGGACACGTATGTACGATACAGATAGAATTACATTTGATAACACTAATTAATTATTAAGACTTAAAAAATCGCTATAATATTAGGATTTGAATAATATTAATGCCTGAGCCGTCATTAAGTAATTGCGCTCATTATTAATTGTGGACAGATTTCGTTCTTGTACGCTCGATTCAGGCTGACAGCAGGGAGGGTCTGGACGCCAAGGTTGGGTGAAGGAAATGTAACTGGGACAGCCACACAGCCAGCCGGGACAGTCCACCATTGAAGTAATACGAGTGTGCATGTCTGTTCTAAGAGGATATTTATTATATTTTCATTGTTAAGCTTTACAGGGAAATGTGTGGGGTATTTCCTTATATAAGAGAAGCTGTGCCGCTGGGATCTGTGTGTTGGTGTGTGTATGTGTGTTTCACCATGTATTCACGTAGCTGTATACAAGATTTGAGTGAGGTTGTGTTGACCTGTTTCCATATTGTACTATGTGTGTGTGTGTGTGTGTGTGTGTGTGTGTGTGTGTGTGTATGTGTGCCAGATGGGGTAGGGCACACCGAACTTCAGGCCCTAAGTGGTGCTCAGGGCATGAATGAGTCCTTGACGGAGCTGCAGATGTGTGTCAGGAGAGTCACTAACGCTTCTACCCTCCTCCTCCTCCTCCTCCTCCTCCTTATTCCACCTCCCTCTCCTCTCCTCTCCATACCCTCATTCTCTCTCTCTCTCTCTCTCTCTCTCTCTCTCTCTCTCTCTCTCTCTCTCTCTCTCTCTCTCTCTCTCTCTCTCTCTCTCTCTCTCTCAACCTTTTCTCTTTTTCCTCCCTCGTCTCTTCTCTCTCCCCATCTCTCCCTTTCTCATCTCCGCCACCCTGCATGCCACTCCACGCCCTTGCCGCCCCCGCACGCCACTCCTGCCTTCCTGTGCCATCCTTTGTGTTTGGACAGAACTTCAGCCTTCATTCACACTCGCTGCCCCGAATGCGTCCTACCACCTACACAACTAAGGCTTTTTCGGGACTCCCTTGTCTCCCCCGACGCCAACTGACAGGCAGGGCAGCACCTCATTACAGAAATTGATTCTTTCCCTACTCGAGACACGCGTGGTTTTATTCTCCCTACAGATGTTTAGTCGCATTGCAAAAGTTTCTTGTCTATTAAGCGTTGCGTGTGTGTCTTCCTTATCTCTGTTTGTCGTCTTGTTTACTCGCTTCCTCTTCCGACAAAGGGGTTAACTGTGTTCGCTTGAGTTTCGTTGCAGGACGGTGATATCGTTTTCAAAATTTAACTCGCTGTTCCGGGACGTTATGGTAGCTCAAGAACACAATATCCTCGATCTATTTTATATGGCCATACCTTTATTTTCCTTTGCTTTTCCTGCTTCATTGTCCTTTCGACCGTTCTAGTTTCCCCTCTTACCTTCTCTTCTTCTCTTTCCCACCCCATTTTTTCTTCCCTTCCACACACTCTTATCCTTCTGTGTTCTCTTCTAGGAATGTACACCAAAATACACACATACATTTCTTCTCCACTCGATATCATTCTTATTATTCATCATACCAACTGCCAACTACATCTGAGCAACATGTACCTTCTCCAGTAGTGGGAGTGAGAAGATACAAAGAAATCATTTGTCACTGTCGAATGTAACACGAAGGGAAAAAAGAAATGGCCTTGGTTCCGTCTCCTCTTGCCTGGCTCTTCATGCTGCTCACTCACCCAAGAGAACGCCTAAGGGTACGCATTTAATACTGAGGGTGCCTGTGTGACCCCCCGTGGCCTCGCGGGGGTGCCAGATGAAGGTCAGTGGGTTTGAGTGTCACAGGGTCGGCAGGGGAGCGCAGAGGTCAAGAGATCATGAGGTTTGTTGATGCGGTGGAGGGAAGTTGGGTGGCTTGGCACAACACGGCATCTGTCCCTGTGTGTGTGTGTGTGTGTGTGTGTGTGTGATGATGTCGCTTCTGTGGGATGGCATAAGTTTCCCGTTTCTTGTGTTGCTCGTCTTCTTAACAACTTGTGCTCGTCTGTTGTCTGGTCTGTGTGTCGCTTGTTGTGTAATAACGAGGAGAAAACGACGTCAGTAACTAAGACTATACTTTTACTACTACTACTACTACTACTACAACCATTCTTGCTGCTACTGATGCTGTTGTTGTTACTTCTACCAACAATAACAACAGTATATTGTAAAACATGAAAATATGTTTCCATGTTTCATATTTTCGTGTTTTACAATAAAAACTTAATTACACTGTCCACTTTCTCATCTCACCCGCTAATTCCTTTGGTCTATAATGCTCCTTCATCCCAGCAGACAAAGGCTTTAAGTCACCGCACCTTGCTTACTCGTATGTCTCCCAGATTACCCGAGACACTTATTGCTGCCAAGGAAATATGGACAGGCGGACAGACTGAGCCATGTCTGCCAAGAATTGAAACCTAAATAGATCCTTGCAGATTCGTAACTGATTATGCACCTTGCTAATGATGATAATAATAATAATGATAATAATAATGATAATAATAATAATGTAATAATAATAATGATAATGTATGGCTCCCTCATATCTTCCATTACATTCTTCACGTCCAAGCTACAGATTTTTTCACCAGATGTAAACAATTATAACAGTCTTATTGCCACATACGTAGTCAATCACTGTTTACCGTGTTCTTCACCTTCACCCTCTTCCTGTTGGCCAGTTGTCGATTAGTTCTGTCACTCCAAAGATCTAGAGGCCTCAAAATATCGCTGTAACTTTCATTGATTTATTGACAGGTACATAAGTGTGATACATATATAAGTGTGCCTCTCTGCTCGGGGCAAAGCGACCCCTGACTGACTATGTGCCTCTGACTGACCGATACCTGACCACTTAATTAAATGATTGACTCTGTCCATTCACTGGATATAGGCCAAGTCCCACTGGTCGAGGAAGAGTGACGTGGTGTCGCTTGACCAATCAGGGAGGAGGAAGGAAACAGACACGTGAGACAGGAGAAGACTGAGGGGCGGCGGACATCAAAGGGAGAAGGAAGGACATGGTTTAATCCAGGGAGAGGACATGTATGGGGCAGGGATCTCGTAGTGCCTGATACGTAAATCCAGGTGGAACCAGGAAAAGGAGACATCCACAGGTGCTTTTCCAAGTGGGCGGGGCTGGTGTCAGATGTTCACACCTAACTGGAAGGCGGAGCGTGAGCAATAGTAGTAGTAGTAGTAGTAGTAAAGTAACGGCACCATCGGCTAGGGATTTGAAAGCCATACAGTTCAATTTAATGCAATTCCCTGCGGACCTGAGATACAATCCGTTTTTCATTCTTCCGTCTCGCTTCTCCGCGCGGCTTCCATTTCACATCTCGCTGATAACCTGCCTTTCTTTGCTTCATCTTACTTGCTCCCTCGTCTTCATAATTACATTTCCCCGGCATGACTCAGTGCGTGGCAGCGGCTGTAATTGTCTTGCTCCTGCTATCATTAAATTCCAGTTATTTTTCATACGTCTCCTCAAAGACAGAGGGTGCAAGAGATACATGTACTACTTACTGACTCAATTGGGGAAGGGGACTGTGAGAGAGTGAAGGATTTTAAGAAGTATGTACTGAAAGGCAAGTAGAAAGGCGAATAAACAGACAGAAAGCAGGCAGGCAGGCAGACAGGCAGGCAGACAGGCAGGCAAACAGATAGACAAATAGATGCATGAAATGGAAACGTATGTACTGAAAGACACATATAGAATGCTGATAGGTGAACAAGTGAACGCGAGATTGGCAAAGGTATGTGATGAAAGACTGACAGATGAACGCAGGATAGATTCAGGACAGGCATGTACTGAAAGACAGATAGATAGATGGATATACATGCAGACAGGCAGATCAACCCGGAACCTGGAAACACACACACCCACCCAACCACCGACCCACCCACTCCACAACAAACACGAAATCCCTCCTCGTCACGCCGCATTGCATTTCGTTCTTGATTTTCTCTCGCACTCACCACCATCCTTCCTTCCCTCCACGAAGCAGACGCGATGCAATATCTTCGCCACAAAAACACCAATTACCTCTTCCTCTTCTCTCCTCCTGCCATCGGAATGTATTTATATTTCCTTTCATGTCGTTTGAAGCTTTTGCAAACACTCCCCCCCGGCAATCTCCTGCATGACTTGTCCGCTTTCCAAATTCTGCTTGGGTGTAGCGGGAGAGGAAGAGTCCCGCTCGATATTAGATCAAATACCCGAAACTTGAGTCTCACCAGAATTCCCTCCTCCTTCCTCCCACGCGCGGCCCGGAACCAGAACGCTGTTTGGATAATTTACATTCTCACTCCTGCTGCTGAGAATCATTGGCGCGACTTGCAAATTTGCGCTGCGCTGTGTGTCTGTGTGCGTGTGTCTGTCTTGCTGTTGTTGTGACTGTTTGTCTCTCTTTTTTTCTGTGTATGTGTGTGTGTGTGTGTGTGTGTGTGTGTGTGTGTGTGTGTGTGTTTGCTTCTTTATAATTTCTTATTCTCTCTCTCTCTCTTTCTGTTTCTCCCTGTCATATTGTTTATGTATCTGTATTTGAATGTATGAATTTCGTCCATGGAGGAAAGAAAGTGTATCTCTCTCTCCCTCTCTCTCTCTCTCTCACAGGGCCCTGCATTGAGGCCCGGCAAGGCGTGACGCGCTGATTAGCAAGAGTCCAGGATCAGCTCTACTGCCATTCACTATTTGATCAGCTCGACTTGCAGTGAATTTAATTAAGTCCCAGGTTATGTGCATTATGTTGAGACTTAGTTCATTAAGAGTCCACGGATAGAGAGAGAGAGAGAGAGAGAGAGAGAAGGGGAGAAGGAGAGGAAGAGAGAGATAGAGTTTACCTACTTAAAGTCAACATTATTGGTTTGTTTATATATGTATTGTGTAGTTTAAGCTAACTTTTCTTTTTATTCCGTATTCTCATATTAAATCGCTCACGTGTTTTTGTTTTTCTTATGCTGAGGTGAAGCAAAGTTTCCTTGACTCTGGTGTATGTGAGTGAAAAGCTTATTTATCATGTTACGTTCAAAGTGCTAAAAGATATAGACTGTGTAGTATTAAGTCTATTCGTTCATACTAATTAATTTGCTAATGAGTCTTTTGCTTATATTTTTTACTGCCACTAAGAATACAAGAACAAGGAGGTTACAAAAGACTAATTAACCTACACAACAGCTCGGTTCTTGTAAGTTTTTCTTCATTATAATTATTTTTTTCTTTATGCATCATCTTTTCCTTCTACATTTGTGTCATTCTCAACGATAAAGATTGGTAGAAAGTTTCCTGCGCTCCCCAGGTAGGGTTGTGAGCCTTTACCGCCACCTCTCTCTCTCTCTCTCTCTCTCTCTCTCTCTCTCTCTCTCTCTCTCTCTCTCTCTCTCATGCATTCATTCAGGTTATAATAGGGTTCAAATAATATTTTTGAGAACGTTTTCCTGCTGCTATCCAATGTGAGGACGGAAACTTTTTTTCTTTTCTTTTCTTTCTTTTTTTCTTTCATAAGTCAAAGTTTGAAATATCGCGCCATCTTGAATCACCCACCCGCACCCCCTTCCCCAAACTCATCTCTTCTCCTTTTTACTGACAGTTACACTTATTGGAGTTTCACCGTTGCATGTTGCGCCATTTCTAAATCACCCCGATGAATTTTTCATAACGTTTCCTCTTGACTGCATCTGAATTAAATCATTATTGCAGTTGTCATTGATTAATTGCTTTCGTCTGTTCAGTCATTATTCCCAGATGTGTGTGTGTGTGTGTGTGTGTGTGTGTGTGTGTGTGTGTGTGTGTGTGTTTGTTTGTTTATTATTGCTTTTATTAGTGATATCCTCAGCTGCTCAGGAAGGGGCAAGTGCCTCATAGGTGCTGGAATACCCTACGATGAAGCCTGGCTGTGGAGGACGTGTATTCACAGGTGTTCAGGTGGTGAAGCGCCCGTTGTGTGAGGTCTAGATTGAAGTGAAGGCTTGGCAGGAGTAGCTGTGGCGATCCTTCCTCCTTGTTACTTATGGGTTATTTATCATCCCCACATTGCGTTCCAGTTTCAGAATGCTTCACTGTTCCCTATTGGCCAAAGGATTAATGGTCTCTTTTCTACCCCTTTTTTAAGTAGTAGACTCTTCCAAACCATCCAGATTGATGCCGTAAATGACAGATTTCCATCCGTTTTGCATCAGTTCGCATCAAATATAGTTTGGCGCATGTTTTGTTTACAGGTCCTTCAAAGTTTCAGAGGAAAAAGCTGCAGAGAGAATTATGTACACCGAATCAACAATGAGGTAACTGTACATAGTGAAATGCGGTGAATCTTCATTCAAACCTCTTTTTAAGCAGTGTTTCTTCTTTATTGTGTATTTGTGACCCTTTTCAGTGTCGGAGCTTGGTAAAATGTTTCGTGGTATATTTTGGAACCGCGTTATTTTGTTAACATGCAGTGGACGGATCCCCGTGACAGGAATGTTAAGGCCAGGCAGCCTCACCTTAAATATTTAGTTGTTTACCTGTGTCCTCATATTTTCACCCGTATTCTTCTGACGGATATTTCCACACACACCTCTTTTTTTTCTGCTTTCTTTTATTTTTTCTCATTGTCTTTTATATTTTGCTGTCGCTAATTCTTTTCATTTCTCATTTTTATTTGACCATTCTTGCCTCTTTTTTTATCTTTCTTCTGTATTTTTTGCACCTATTTATTTTTTTTTCTTTTCATGTGTTTCTATAAGTTTCATTTTGCTACTTATTTTTTTTCACATTTAAAATTGACCATTCCTTTCATTTCGAGCTCTACCTTTATCAATTCCTTTATTTCTATTCCCGTCAGCTAGTGGTGAAAAAAAAGAATGAAAATAACAGAGTAGAAACACTGGCATGGAAAAAAAAATCCGTGTCGCTTTGTAGAATCCGTGTCGCCTGGTATTCTCCTGCTCACCGGTACAGCTTACTCCTGCAGCAGCGACTCCACCAGGAAGAAGACTAAGAGGTAAGCGTAAGGAATGGTAAAGGTTCAAGCTAATGTATTTTTTTCTCTATCTCTTGTAGATGGGACCTTGAATCTGCGCTGCTCAGGAATTGGTGAGCGTTAAAGTGAATATGTGTGTGTGTGTGTGTGTGTTTCAGGATCTTATGTATCATTAGTTTTTCTTAATCCAAAGGACATTTTTTTTCTTTTTAAACTTTCACACGCAATAAGTTTTACATGAGTCTCGGTTTGCTCCACGTTAACAGTGACAAGGTGCGTGAGTCACAGCAGCGAACTGAAAAGATTGTGTGCCGTCATGTATTTTGAATTAGGAGAGGCAGCGTCCCGTGAATATTTTGTCGTTTTAAGGTAAAGGTAAGTGCGTGGATGAAATTAGATGGCGAGGTGCGTGGAAGTTCCCTTGGAAAGAAAAAAAAAACAAGCGTCAGGGAAAAAAATAAAACAAATATACTAGAAAGAAAAAGTGGAAGAAGAAAAAAATGTGTGGAGAAAATGAAAACGCAGAAGAAGAGGACGCAGTGGTATTCACGGATAGGAATTTCGCCATTGTAAACTCCAGCAGGAAAAAGAATTGCTGGGGGTTGTGTCCCAGAAGAGCCGCGACGGTCTGTGGCAAAGAACCTTACCTCCCACCACCCCCATCGCTGCCTCTCTCCACAGCCTCCCTCTAATCCCCTTCCAGGACCCCTCACTCCAACCAGTCCCTTGCAAGCCCTTCCTAGTCCCCAATCAGCCCTAAGGTAATTTAGAGCTTCCCCAGCCAACTCTGTCAGCTCCACGTAGACCCTAATCAGTCCTATATAGTCCTCAGCAAGCCCCAATCAGCCCCAATCAGCCCCACCTTGCCTACAGCTATTTCTATCAACTCAGTCAGCCCCAACTAGACACAAATTAGTCCTACTTAGCCCCTAAACAGCCAGCCTCCTCAACCCTAGGCTAGCCCATATCAGCCCCAACCTGCCTCCGTCATCCAGTGCTCAAGGCAACTTATATTACCCCAATTTCCCCTTTTTTTCCTATCTTTTCCTTCCTTTCCGTTCCCTTCCCCTCCCCTCCTTTCTCCTCCCTTTTTCCTTCCCTTCTCATCTCCTCTCATCCTTTCATTCCTTCACTTTCTGTGCTCTCTCGTCCCTTCCCTTCCCTTCCTACCATTTTCCTTCCCTTCACTCGCGCTCCTCTCAGCTCTCCTGTTTGTCTCCGTTCCGCGTATTGTGCACCGTGGGCTTACCGGAGCACGTTATCGACACAGACAGAATTGTTATGTTGCTCAGCCAGCCATCACCGCATCATCCCTCCCTCGTTCCCTCGCCCCTTCTCTAACCTACCCCTTCTCGCCATCACCTTGCTTCTCAGTATCCAGCATCTCTCTCTCTCTCTCTCTCTCTCTCTCTCTCTCTCTCTCTCTCTCTCTCTCTCTCTCTCTCTCTCTCTCTCTCTCTCTCTCTCTCTCATTCATTCAATTTTAAATCTAGCGAGAAAGATAATGAGTTAATAAGAGGAAAGATATTAGGACAGTTTCAATCATTACAGAGAGAGAGAGAGAGAGAGAGAGAGAGAGAGAGAGAGAGAGAGAGAGAGAGAGAGAGAGAGAGAGAGAGAGAGAGAGAGAGAGAGAGAGAGAATTTTTACAGTTGCCAATCTCAAAAGGTGTTTCCCCCTTTGGACCAATCATTGCGCCGCCTTCTGGGTCTTCCCGTCTTTTGTCTGCCGTCCTCGTGTTGCAGAAAGTAATCTTGTTTTTTGACTCAGTGATAAAAGTGAGGTTATTGGTTCCATTATGTCATCTGAGCGGCCATTAAGTGGTAATATAAACGCCGCTTGTCGAAAGGAGGGGGAGATGTCTTTGTGTGTGTGTGTGTGTGTGTGTGTGTGTGTGTGTGTGTGTAGTTTTGATTCGTTCGTATATATATTATTTAAGATTTTTTCGTGTTTCAATTTTATTTTTCTTGATGATAAAGTCTAATGTTATCTTTGTCACTGTCATCATCGTCATCATCCTCATTGTTGTTGTTGTTGTTGTTGTTGTTGTTATTATTATCATTATTATTATTATCATCATTATTATTTTCCTCTTTGTTTTACCCTTAATGTACCGGCCATTGATCTTACAAATAGATCGACAGATTAATCAAATATACTCAGTAACCAGGTTATTAGTGTTAAGTTATTAGGCAGCTTTTAAAAGAAGACAAATTAAGAACGATAGATGGAAACAAACAGGTATACAGGGACTGCCACGTGAAGACCTAATAATTTCTTGCAGCCTCTCTTATGTTCTTATGTTTTTTTATGAAGCTACTTTTAAGATCTCCTATGTGAAGTACGCCAAGCAAACGGAGATCAGTCATGTGTAGATCCACGGCACTCTTCAGGTTTCTCCCCACGAAGCTCACACCCTGAGTTCCCGAGCAGTACTGGATCCATTAGGGTTCTTAATTAAGGGGGTACTGCTCAAAATCAAGAGTGGGTTAGTGAATATCTCTAGTCGCTACGTTTTCGCATCTTCTTTCACATACCAGAGCAGCGAAGGTTAACCAAAATCTCTTTCCCCGCAATCTCTCTCTCTCTCTATGTTTCTCTCTCTCTCTTTCTCTCTTGCAGCAAACGGTAGAATAAAACTTTCTCCTCGATGTTTCCACCCCATACGACTTCACAGGCTCAAAAGGAAGAGGCAGGAAATTGCATTCATACTTTTGTCACGCATTTTTCATTTCCTTCTTTCTTCCTCGTCGCGAGAAAGACGTGTGTGATCTTTTTGTGATTGTGTTCCAGTCTCCCCCTTCGTGTTTCTTTCCTTCATGCTTGTAAAGAAGAAAAATACGCATCGTTGTGTTGAGGCCGCATGGCTTTCATTGTCAGTTTTCGTCCACGCTTTGTCCTTAGTTCTCCTTCTCTTTCGCCTCTCCCTCTTCTCCCTTTTCTTCCTCTACCTCCTCTCTTTCCTCCTCTAGCTAGTGGTTCCTCTCCGCCAACTCACCTGTAAAATGGAGCAGGTGCAACGAGTGGAGGGCGAAAAAAAAAAAAAAAAGGCCAGGGGAGGGAGCGGCTGGGTGGATGAAGCTGAGTATTGTCTCTTAAATCACTTTTCCACACTGCTGGGGCGCGATGTGAGACAGGAGGGTGGAGGAGAGGTGGCTGAGGAAACTGGAATGTGAGACTATGAATAAGGAATAAGACTGAGTGCCACGTGAGTTCTGTTAAGGTATATAATACTTGGGATTCTAAGTAACACTGGTTAAATCCAATAAGTGTAGGTTTTATAAGGCAGTGCGTGGAGACTAACAGGGTATATGTTTACCTTCGGTTTGGATGTTTGATTAAATGCCAAAAGCGTAACTCCAAGATACTTACGCAGCCTCCTAGAAAATTATATAAATGTTATTAAATTTTTTCCAACAGCGGAATATACTCGTCAGTTATGTGGTTTCCATGTAATAGGTAGTTTGTTTGTCCATAATGCTGAATACGTTCAAGTCCTTCTTCTTGGTTTTAGAGTATATAGTTAGAGGTGTTAAGAGTATGATAATGGTGCTGTTTATGTTAATGTTCATCTCTAGTGTCAGGTGTGAATAGTTTGTTAGGTTTTTTGTTGTCCGAAGTCGTTACATTGAACTGTTTGCTATAAATTTGATGAAAAATAAAAAATCAGTCACCACGAACGATTTATTTCGCTTGCGTTTCATAAAAAATAACTAAATATATAAAACAGTGCAATATATGGAGTAAAATTCAGTTAAGGTTAAATAATAGAAATAATGTTTTCGTTTCGTTTTTAGTAATCAACAAAACAAGGAAAAATTAAACAAGAACATTAGTGGAAGCACACACGCGCGAAATTGTGCTTAAATTCATCTGTATAATTTAGTGTTGCAATTATTTATCTTCTTTCAAGCTGTCAGGGTTGAGGTTGGCAAGACAAGTGTGCCGTTAGTTCTCTACGGAAAGTCAGTAATAGTCAACACTTGCACTACCACAAGGATACCAACAGTCTTATTGTAACGTATTATCTTTGTATTATTATCGTATTTCCATCGCAAGGACTCTCCAAAGTCTATGTGTATTAGTTGTATATATCATTGCTATATTTTTCTGCATTCCATCTAATGTGCTCCTTCCACTTTCCCAGCCTAAATTTCATGCCTCCACCTCCACATTGGGCACATACTTATCCCCAGTGTGCGTTTCCCATTCCACCTCCACTTTCGTGCCTCCTCCCATCACGTGCTTCTCTCATTCCACTAGCAAGCTCCACCAACACGTACCTC
Organism: Scylla paramamosain; assembly: GCF_035594125.1. Taxonomy (NCBI): domain Eukaryota; kingdom Metazoa; phylum Arthropoda; class Malacostraca; order Decapoda; family Portunidae; genus Scylla; species Scylla paramamosain. Next base: position 2,383,464 of record NC_087177.1, read on the forward strand.
TCCATTAGTCCACCTCTACGTTAAGCCTCCACCCTCACATCCTTCTCTCACTCATCCTCCTCCACCACCATGTCCCCCTCTCACTCCTGCACTTCCACCTTCTGTACTATCCTGTCTCTACTTCTAATAGTGTAGAATGGTTACACAAACAGCCTAGTAAGGACCCCAATGTCTGTTGCTGTTTGGTCTCTCTTTGTATTCCTTTGTATTTCTTTATATGCATATTCCTGTCTCACTCCTTCATCTCCACTCTCATATCTCTCTGTCTCTCTCATTCCTTCACCTCCACCATAAGCTTCCACTTCCTACCTATATATTTTCTCTTCGCTGCTACAGTGGGCGCTACTTTCGTACTGTTTTTCTGTCTGAACCAGCAGTGGGTCGGGAGAGGGGGAGGGAGAGAGTGTTGTTGTTGGTGCTTGTTTGGGTGTGGGGGGGGGGGGCACGCATTCACGCACGCACGCACCCACCCTCGACTATGAGCGGATAATCTCTTTTGCATAAACGAAAAATTGACTTGAATAAATGAATGAATACATGAATACGCACGGACTAAATAATTACACGCCAGTCTTTCCTTTGAATATATATATACGTGTGTGTGTGTGTGTGTGTGTGTGGGTGTGTGGGGTGTGTAAATGTTTAGGTAGGTATGTATAGGTCTGTTTCCACTACCACCTCATCATCATCATCATCATCATCATCATCATCATCCTCACCGCCAGCCATTACATGCACTGTGACGGGCAGAGGTCTTCCCTGTGAGTCACAACACTGCCAATCTGCGTCAGTTTTCGCCAGTAAACTTCCCAGCCTCAGCTCTGCCCCGGCACTCCAGGACGCGTCTTCTTTGGTTATTCCGACTTGAACTCCTTCCCCGCTCACTTTACCTTCACTTCCAAGAAATCGCTCACGCCAGATGCTTCCTTATTCATGGGGCCTTCTTCTTAGTGAGAGTATGTTTCCCATTTCACGTCTATTTCCTTTTCTCTGGCCCTTTTTTTTTTTTAACGTCGATTCCTTCATTCCTTACTTCTTTCGTCGCACACTTCGCCGCTTGCCGCTCTACTCCCTCCCTTGAATGCCGCGCCTCCAGAAATGACTTGAAAATCTCACGTGGCGAAGTCTTGAGTGTTCATCTTCTCCCCTGCCTCCGCCCTCCTCCTTTCCTTTCCAAATGCAAAATCCTTCTTTATCAACTTTTTCTTTGACTAGTTCGCAGTTTTCTCACACCTTCTCTCACTTTTTCCCTCTCATTTCCCGCTCTTGCACTTTCTTCCCCCTGACAACTTCCTTACCACCATTCAGTTATCATCTTTCACATCTCTGTACCTTCTCTTTTCTTAACTTCCGCCATTTATATCGTGTTTTATCCTTCATTCTACTTTATACTTGTTTCTTTCACTGCCTTGCCTTTTCTTTCTCCTTGATACTTTCATTCTTTCATATCCTTTGTATTATCTCTTCTTAATCTCTATTACTACTCCTTCTGTCCTTACCTGTTTTTCTTCCCTTCATCTTGCCCATCCCATCCAAAGGACTCTCTTTACTTCCTGTATTCTCTGTTCGTACTTTCCTCCTTTCTGATCATTCCCCCCTCATCCTTTCCTTTCCGGTACTGGGAGACACGACGGGTTCAGTAAGAGGCAGGCGTTGGAGCAGTGGGGGACCTCGCGAGTACTCAAAAAAAAAAACGTGAAGCTCTTCCGTATTTTCTCTTTACGTGGGAATGAAATGAATTTACTGTGGGTGTTGATCGTGGTGGTGGTGGTGATGGTGGTGGTGGTGTTGGGACGAACGGTTTTTGTCAGTCGTCTTGATGTTATTGGAGGTGAAATTGATGGTTTGGGTGATGGTGGTGTTGATAGTGATGGCAGCGGCAATGGCGGTGTAGGCTTAGCTGTTGGTGGTTGTGGTGGTGATGGTGGTGGCCATAGCGGTGAGAATGGGGTGTCATTTGAAGTGTTTTTCTCCTTTTTTTTCACCATTAACGGCAGCGGTGGTGATCGTAGTGCCAATGATCCAATTCAGCTTCTTTCTGCATCCTTTTCCTTCATCCACTTTGCTATCATTCCATCTTCTTCCACTCTCGTTCCACCTTATACTCCTCCACACAAATCTTGCTTCACAGTTCCTCGTCCCCTTTGCTGTTCCTTCTAATGTCCCTCCACCAGTATTACAACCCTTCCACCCTCATAGTCCTCCATCTTATTTCCTTATCCACCAAGCCTACTACTGCCTCGGACTCCCCCCCCCCCATGTTATCCATCATCATCTATCTCCTTTCCTCATCCACTTTGCTGCTTCTCCTTCTAGTTCCTCTTCCTTACCTCCCCTTCACCCTTACGCTACCACTAACCTGGCCTCTCCCACCTGGTGCCTTGTCATACAGCTGATCCCTCCGATGTGTGGCGGCCTGGAAAGATGTTTACCAAGACAGCCTTGTTTTGATCCAGCTCCTGTCACGCCTCCTTCACCCCTCTTCCATTACATCCCTTTCTTCTCTTCCTCCTCCTCATCCTTATCTACTTGCTCTTTCCTCTTCTCTTTCTGTGTTTGTTTGTGTGTGTGTGTGTGTGTGTGTGTGTGTGTATGTGTTTCTCTGTCTCTCTTTCTCTCTCTCTCTCTCTCTCTCTCTCTCTCTCTCTCTCTCTCTCTCTCTCTCTCTCTCTCTCTCTCTCTCTCCTCTCTCTCTCTCTCTCTCTCTCTCTCTCTCTCGGTCTTCCTCCTCCTTCTCCTCCACTTGTAAGCAGTTAGGAAACCAAAGCCTTACACACAAGTTTCCTGCTGCTCACTATCACCACCACTGTCATCGTCAAACTCATCATCAACAACAACAACAACAACAACAACAACAACAACAACAACAACAACAACGACAACTAAAAACTATTACTATGCCACCACCACCACCACCACCACCACCACCAATAGAACCAGCAACCGTTATAACTCCTAAACCATGAACACATTCACTGCCACAACAACCAGCACCACCACCACCACCACCACCACTGCCACTCCCCAGCACTGGCTTAGATTATCCCGCTAGAACAAGTCTATATGCTGTGCAATGAGTGTCTGTGTAGAGGTGATGGTGCCTAAGGGGTAGAGAGAGAGAGAGAGAGAGAGAGAGAGAGAGAGTTTCTAATTAGTTCTGGATGAGTTAGGTTTAGAGCGATTGAAGTCATACTTAGTAATTAAATTGAGGCTGTTTTAATTCTAACGTAACAAATGATTTATTTTGATTATAACATAATTGATTATTTATGCAGATCACAGCAGGGAAAACACTAACGAGATAGTAATTACTCGTGAAATTAAACATTAATTGAATATATGCTAAACGGTACTGAAAACACACGCACACACACACACACACACACACACACACACACACACACACACACACACACACGCAACTTTTTATTAATGATTTTATTTTGCCTATTCAGTCGCACGAAAAACTATATAATTTTAAAAGTTTGGCTGAGTTTTTTTGCCTGTCGCCCTCAGCATAAGAGGCTTTCAATAATGTTGTGCTATAATACTTTCCCGATGCAGTGAAAATGTTAGCAAGTTTTAAAATTCACATTATTATCTTCATTTTTTGTTGGGAGGGTGACTTACTGGCAGGAGGGACGGTGTGGGGGAGCGATGGGGTAGAACAGAGAGAGAGAGAGAGAGAGGGAGAGGAGGACTGGAAGCAGCGCTGAGGAAGGAAAGAAAAAGAGGATGTACTGCAATACATAGCATTTCACAACACTTGAAGTAATGTGTGGAATCTGTATAAGCGTCTGCAAGGAACAAAGGCATAAAAAGAACATATTTTGCAATTTCTAGGATAAAGAGAAGAGAAGAGGAGGAGGAGGGAATGAGAACAAAAAAGAGGAAGAGGAGGAGATACTAGAAAGAAGGGAGTGATAAAAATAAGAATCATGAGAACTTGGTTACTCATCTCTGTGGCCTTTGAAAATAGTCATGGTGAGAGAACAAAAGCGTTACAGAATACGGGGTGTTGTCAGGTGAGAGAAGCGGCACTGGGCTGGAGACTTGACCTACCGGAGCCATGAGTGACTGAATGGCTCTCCCCTCGCACCTCTCGTTAAATATTGCTGTGAAGGGAGTACTGCACGGCATCCAGAGAGTAGATATGGCAGCAGAGAGAGAGAGAGAGAGACAGAGAGAGAGGGGGGGAGGACTGGGGGGCAAGCTCGCATACATAAAGGTTCTGAACTTCGGTAAGGCTATTTTTAAAGGGTCAAAATATTACTTTTCGTGTTTTCATATATGTTTTTTTTTTTTCACAGTGATCCATGTTATAATACCACTAGAATTATGAAAACGTCCTTCAAAACTTCGACTTCCACTAAAGTTTGTTAAAGGTTGTCGGATTTAAGACGTCGAAACTTTTATGAATGCGGTTCACAGAGAGAGAGAGAGAGAGAGAGAGAGAGAGTGTTCTGTTCCCTCTTACTAATTCAAGGTTTAACTGAGATATATTTAACGCCTCGCCCCTTTAATAGTAATCTCTATATTAACCTTCCACCGTAGTTATGTTATATATTAACTTTACTTCAGTTTGGAATATTGCGGGAGGAAAGCATCAACATTAAACGTGTAACTATATGAATAAGGAACTAACGTGCTTTGGATTCCCTATTTGGAAGGTTGTCAGAGAAACGAAAATGAAAATAAAAATAAGATAAGTAAATGAGATAAAATGAAATAAATGAATAAATGAAATGAAAATAAGTAAATAGATCAATGAAATCAAGTTATAAAAAACGTTACACCTCAAAGTGAACAGAGGAAGGCCGCAAAAACACTCGCATGGAACAGATTATCCGGACAAGTTATTAGAGACAGTGAGGCGTTGCGTGGAAAAGAACATTGACGGCACAGTCACAGTGGTGCTTCCGTGTCTCGCTGCAAAAGTAACCTGTAACACTGAGAAGCACCAACTGAAGAGAGAGAAGCCTCGGGTCATTTTTCCTGGTCTTTCCCCCTTCACACCGCCGCTCCAAGACTCCCAGCAGGTGTTCGTCCACGTAGCGCCAGTTAGTCTCGCGTTTAGTGTTCTCAGGGCCTCTCCGTTCATTAGAGTGAATTTACATAAACATACATTTCCCTTCACACTTGAAAAACGAACTTCGCATTTTTTTTTTCCTTCCAGCGGCTGGTGTGTAAATTTATTTGAGCGCAAAATTGCATGCATTCACTAAAGGACAGGAATTGCATCAGTGTCGTGTGGTTACTTTTCTCTTTGTTGGACAGCGAGTGGGCATCCTCAGGTGTTTCGATACGTACTGTGGTTATTTTTATACGTGTCTAGTATCTCGCTTGAAAGGTATAGAGCTGTTTTCCGTGTGTACGTTTGTTGCATTTTGTATCGACTCTAACTTTTTATTTTTATTTATTTTTTTCGCCAGAGAGTAACGAGTAAATCAATAAGTAAATGATTTTCAGATTATCTTTGTGTGAAAATAAATTAGGTATGAGAGAGAGAGAGAGAAAGAGAGAGAGAGAGATTTCAACCATTCAACCTTCCTCTTACCACAACTTCCTTCCCGTTAACTATTACTTCCCATCTCTTAACTCCTTTAACTTGTACCCTCCAAGTTTCACCGCAGTAGTAGGAATGAGAAGTGAGCAGCGTCTTGACACTCCATTCATTGTATTAGTAATGAAAATGGCTCTAACTGCTTTAGCTCACTGCACTTACTGATAAAACAACGCCACTTTGATCGTGCGGTATGCTCTTCAAATACTATTCCTTTATTACATTGCTGAAGAAAATAAAGTATCATACTTCTGTAATAAGCAACAAATAAAGTGAATAGAATTATATGTAAACAGCATAGTCGTGATTTAGCGCAAGTCAATGAAATCTCCATGATAATTTGTGTTCCTAGGCTCTCCTCTTGTGTGCTAGTACTAAAGAAAGATGTGTAATAGCACTGGGAAGTAAAAAAGATTATAAAAAAAAAAGATAAAAAAAAACAGTTCAAAATCCATATATAGGCCTAATCGCGTGCTAATGTACAACAATGAAATCCTTACGGTACGATATTCCCAAAGCGTGCGTTTCCCACAGTGTTTTCTTAGCAGTGAAGGAAGATGAATGTGTTACTCGAGAACTACTGATCTGTCACTCTTCCCGGTAAGTGCAGTGAGGGCCTACTGGTACACATACTCCTCAGTCGCCAGCGGTAGGGCTCAGGGTGGGCTGTTCAGGCTGCGGGTAGTGTGTTTGAAGGCGGGAGGAAGGAAAGGACGAGTGACATAACTGACTACCTGAGGCCCCGCTGTGTGAGAATGGCGGATTGTGGCGGGAGATTTAAATGTCAGATGAGCTTTAGATTTCCCCTTATAGCCTATCATCCTATTTGTTATTTGCTGGTCCACCAACTACTAATACTAATATAATTTAAGGCCCTGGAGACATGATTATGGTGGTCCCTGCCGTTTACTTATTCTCAGTACAGTTTGTTGAATGAAGGTTCACAATATCACCCACAAAGTCATGGGGGGGAA
>NC_087177.1:2395000-2397500 GCF_035594125.1 Scylla paramamosain
TATTAAAGAGACTGTAGTGTCTAAAAATGATACGTTATTATGAAAAAAAAAAATTAGTGGTGAAAGGATAAAATTTATTAATACTAGCGACGTATAGATTCTTGCGGGAAAAAAACAGAGATATGTAGACACTGAAGGGGGATAAAAATAGACAGTAGATAAAAGGAAAATTCGCAGAAGTGAAGTAAGAGGGAGGAGAAATAGAAGGAAGGAGTGTAGTTTAGAAAAATAAGTTATGCTGAAAAGGAAAAAAAAATAAATGGAAAACATGAAGGAAAGGAAGAAAAATTAAGGTGAGGAGGAGCAGGAGGGAAAGATGCTAAAGAAAAAATTATATAGCGTAAAGAATAATAAACTAACAAAAAGAAAAAAAAACATCGAGGAGGAGGATGAGAAGAAGCAAAAAAAAAGAAAAAAAACGAGGAAGGCCAGAAAATAAATAGGCTGGAGAGGAAGAAAAGATAAAAAATAAAGTAAAAAAAACTAGATAATGAAGAGGTAGTGGAGGAGGAGGAGGAGGAGGAGGAAGAGGAAGAGGCAGGAAGACGAAGAGTGTGCTTGTGAGAGGTTAAAAGGTGGAGCAGTGATTCAATTAAGGTGGAGGTCATCAGGGGAAGTGGAAGCGAGTGGCGGGTCTCCATCGCACCCTTCGTCAGGAGTTTGTCCAAGGGTTTTCCTCCGATACGAGCTTATTTATTGTACCTTATCTATTCTCTTTCATTCTTTTTATCTCTCTCTTTCTGATCCTTATTCTCGTATTGATTTTATGGTCTTTTATATTCTGCTTATTTTCTCGATTTTTTTTATTAATTCATTCATTGTTTTTCTTCATTTGATTTGATATTTTTTTTTATCTCTCATTCATTGAGTCAGTTTTTTTTTTTATTTCTGTTTTCATAGTTATTTCCTTAGTGTATGATTGAATTGCTCTCTCTCTCTCTCTCTCTCTCTCTCTCTCTCTCTCTCTCTCTCTCTCTCTCTCTCTCTCTCTCTCTCTCTCTCTCTCTCTCTCTCTCTCTCTCTCTCTCTCTCTCTCTCTCTCTCTCTCTCTCTCTCTCTCTCTCCTTTTGTCACGTGGTTGCTGTTGTTTTCGTATTGTTATTTGACTCTTTGATATCATGGTTGTTATTGTTATTGTCTCTTGGTGCACCTGCTGTTCTGGTTAGAGAGAGAGAGAGAGAGAGAGAGAGAGAGAGAGAGAGAGAGAGAGAGAGAGAGAGAGAGAGGATTCTTACGTAGGTGTGATTCAGTAACATCGTAAACACACACATCGTAAACACACACACACACACACACACACACACACACACACACATACACAAGCGGCTCATATTCAAACCTCAGAAGAAACATGCATGCAATTTAGAGGCAAATCAACATGTAAATCAGCAATAAATTTGACAACCATTAATATTTACTAGCTTAATTTAATGCATTTTTATTCATTATGTAATTTGGTGGAGAAAAGACCATGGAGAAGAGGAGGAGGAGGGGGAGGAATAGAGAGAGAGAGAGAGAGAGAGAAAGAGAGAGAGAGAGAGAGAGAGAGAGAGAGAGAGAGAGAGAGAGAGCGAGAAAGAGAGAGAAAGAGAATTACGAACGATTGAAACAATATCATTTAAATTAGAGAAGTCTCCATCAACGTTTCTCTCTCTCTCTCTCTCACTCTCTCTCTCTCTCTCTCTCTCTCTCTCTCTCTCTCTCTCTCTCTCTCTCTCTCTGGCTTTCAGTAACCATTAATATGCTGTTTCTTATTTGTTATCATTCTTACTTCTCTTTCATCCTCTTTTTTTCTTTTCTTTCTTTTTTAATATTCTCTGTTGTCATTTTTCATATCCTCCTTTTCTTGCTTTTTTTCTATAATTTCTCTGATTTTTTATCATTATTACTCTTTCATTTATTTACATTTCTCATTTTTCATTTATGTTATTTTTTTCAGCTACTCCTTTTGCTCCTCCTCCTCCTCCTTCTTCTCCTCCTCCTTCTTTCTTCCTTCTCTTCTTCGTCCTCGCTTCATTACGGTCACTTTTCTTTTCTTATCTTCCCCTCTTTCCCTTTCCCTCCTCCTCAATCTCCCATGTTCTTTTCTCATCACCTCTTACAGTTTGTCCTCCTCCTCCTCCTCCTCCATACATCATTAGCACCGATCCTCCCCTTCTTGAAACTCTCCTGCGCCATCTAGTCCAACACTTCTCCCGCCCTTCTCATTGAGGCACCCTTGGCGAGGTATTTCTCGGATCACCTGAAAGATAAGTTCAATATTTACCTGCCCTCAATGATTAGTCCTGCTCTTGCTCTTCTCTTGCAAGGCTCTAATTTGATTGACGCGTTCGAGAGAGAGAGAGAGGGAGAATGATGATAAAATAAAAGTGAAGAGAGTAAATATAGAAAGGATTTTAGAGAGAGGTTCTTACTGCGGATGGAACGAAGGATAGAAAAAAAAAGTGTAGAGAGAAGGGTAAGGAATGGAAGAATCTGAGAAGGGATTAAGAGGGATTGA